>NC_142064.1:167413549-167571327 GCF_059756535.1 Pantherophis guttatus
AGTTTTTCTGTCTAAAAAGAGAGAACAGCATGCTGTACAGCTGGAAACATCACTAACAGATAACCATTTTTAAAGTAAAAGATTCTGAAGATATTAACAATAGAATTCTGGTGTTTCTGGACATAATTAAAACCATTGGACTGATAATATTATAGAAAATTGTTAACTACAGTTATTTTGTCTTCTTTTATGAGTTCTTCATATTTGTCTCAGCATTGCCATTCCAGGGAACATCTCTTCATATCCCTTACAATTAGTGGTGGTATCTGTTAGTTTTAGGAGATCACCTAATGTCTTCCAAGCACAAATCATCTCAGTTTACTGATAGTGAAAATTGTTGCTCCACTTACTTCCAAAGATTACAGGGTTTTATATAACTTATTTAATCAAGCATTTTTCCCTTGTAAAATAACATTAAATCAGAGATTTAAAGTTGGAATGGATTGGAACTGAAGCCTGCACTCCAGCACAAAGCACATAGTGCCTGAGTTCTTTCGTGTGCTAAACCACAGCAAGGTTCTAGCTTTGGAAGAAAAGTTAGAAAAGATGGGGGACAGCAAAGTCTTTCATTGCCTTTCCAATTAGCGCAATTATCGAAGTAGTTTGCCTGAGAAGGCCCCCTGAATAGAAAGCATTCTCTAAGCAATGGAATGAAGTAAACCAAGTAAACCAAGCAATAAAGTCTCCCCAACCAAGGCAATTCCCATTAGGGCATAAGTCTCTTTAGGGTCCTTCTTCAGGGTAGAATGAGGAGCACAAACATATGTGAGGGAACAGTAGAGCAAGCAATGTTAGGTTCATCATGACTCCATTGCTCAAATTATGGCTCAAATTGAGGAGTACCCTATGTCCTTCCTCTTATCATGTGTTTATTGTAAATTACATAATTTATATCATTGATGGGATGATATCACAACATGCATGACAACATAAAAAAGAACATACAAAAAGAAATCCAGGCGTTCTCCTTGGCCTCAGGAACATGCAGTCAGGCATTGGGAAAACAAGACAGCCATTCTTTCCCCATCTTCTATGCTGGACACTCCACCAATGTGGATTTCTCATTTGATTTCATCACAGGCTTTTACAGGAGATATGCAACCAATGAGCTTGTTGCCCAGATTTCAAATGTGGAATTCAAAATGGAAACTAGGCCTTTTTCGGACACTCTTTTTCTTGCAAAATTAGGTACGTAAAATGGAATAAGTGGTTTGTTTGTGATGATCCCAAGATGCTTGTATACAGCTTACTTGAGTAGAGTTAATCAAACCATTTTTAAACATAGTCTCGGTTTGGGAATAAATATACCGGTCTGTTCATGTTTAGTTAACTGGATCAATTTATGGAGAGAGCAAAGGAGATAGCCTTGAAACAATACTCAGAAACCATTATGTAAACAAAAAGGATAGAAGCACTACTTAAGTCTTGGGAAGAACAGACCATTCGGAAGAGATTCAGGATGACTGTCCCTGTCTCACTGAGGTATACGAGGGAATGGAAGAGAAGCATAATCAGACTTGCAAGTTTCTGTTGTTCAAGTGTAGTTCTGATCTTACGGAATCTGTTTTCTGATTTGCTGTCCTCCAAAAAAGATGACATCTGATCCATTTGCCCTGTTCTTATGACAACCTTCCTCCTTCTCAGTCTTTTGAGGGAACAGGGGCAATGTGGAAACCTATTGTGTGATAAGCTGAGATGCCTAATTTATTCTAGTTTACTTTGTATTGCCACTTTCTAAAAGCTCTATTGTTTGCTTGTAAATCTTTTCATATTCCATTTTTGTTGCCTAATTAAACCCTGTGTTTTTACATTATTTCTCTTCATTGCCCAGATTCTTCTGATTACAGACAGTCCCCCTCCTTCTTCATAATTCAGTTCCTGGCTGGCTTTCCCAAGGCAAAGTTCAAAACTCCTTGTCAATACAAAGACAGTCTGAGTTTATGAAAATCCTCATGAACTGGGCAAGATGCTTGTATAGCCTGCCCTGCCAGGACTTGCTGTCCTACATTCTAACTACAAGAGGAATTCTTAGCCACCAAAATCAGGGATGTTTTGCAGGCCCTTCGAGATAAACCCAACTCGCTTAGCTGATAGTGTGTAAACTGTTTATCGGCTTTTGTGCATTCTCTGTGCAACAGGATGGCTGTTGTTCTTGGAATCCTGTTTGGTCATAATATTTAGAAGAGGGTTCTGATAATGAGATAAACTGCTCACCCACCACAGATGGCTCTGGAGACACGCAGCTTAGCCAACATTCTGAAGGGAGGGAATAAACTTGTGAGAAATGCAAGTGGTTTGTAAGTGGCTTGAGTGAAATGTCACATGGAAGGCTGCACAGGCATGTCTGTTCAAGGCGTTTGGATTTATAGAATTCAATGATTTTAAAAAAAGAGCCAACTTCAATCTTATGTTCCTTTAAACAAATGTACAGTACAATCTATCACTTGACCTGAAAACCAGGGGTGCTTTTCTTCTGCCAGCAAAATCCCTCTAACTTGGCAGGCAGGGTGCACTACTAACCTGGGTCTAAAAAACAGTGGCAATGGGATAAGACCTTTGTTATCACCATTCCTCTCTAATAGGCTTTGTTTATACATGTTTATTTAGGGGAAAAAAACATCTCACTTACATCAGCAAGACTTCCTGACAGCAAGTGTGGCTTGGATTGCAGTCCAGAGCTAACTAGGCTTTTCCAGGAAGCCACTGGTTTTCTTTCTTTAGGATAAGAGCTAATTCATAAAGCTAATACACAAAGACAGAGCAGCAGGGTCCTCCACGTCCTTATTTCGCTTGGTCTAGAACCATCATATTTATGCCCATATTGAAGTGTTATTAGCTGGTTTATCTCTAACTGTGGTGCACAGCGATCTGCTTATGGGGATACTGAAGCTTTAGAAACCATCCAGAAGTGGGTTTCAGCAGGTTCTGACCAGTTCTGGAGAACCGATAGTGGAAATTTTGAGTAGTTCAGAGAACTGGTAAATACCATCTCTGACTGGCCCCACCCCCCATCTATTCTTTGCCTCCTGAGTCCCAGCTGATCGGGAGGGAATGGGGATTTTGCAGTAACCTTCCCCTGGAGTGGGGTGGGAATGGAGAATTTACACTATCCTTCCCCTGGAGTGGGGTGGGAATGGAGATTTTACAGTACCCTTCCCCTGCCACACCCAGTACCGGTAGTAAAACATTTTTGAATCCCACCACTGAAGCCATCAAATCCAACTTGCTAAGATCCCTGCTGTGGATCGCCTGCTCCATTGCAAATGTACTTCTATACCTACAGCTCAAATGCATCTCGCCAAGGCCTCCTTGGATTCTGCTGGCAGAACTTACTGGTAGCAGATCTTTGAGGAAGACTCTTTGGTTAAATTAGCATTGACAGACAGGCATCAGTCTCCTAACAGCAGTTGGCCTGGCTTACTGTGGATTCTCCCCCAATGTATATCAATGCTGGGCTTCAATAAGGTCTAGAAAGAAGTCAAATAGAGACTCTTAATATACAAAGAGGCAGCATATCTCATATCTCCATTATAACAAACTCACGCCCTCCATTTAACATCCCTAAATGTTTATCTCTATTGAAAGAAATGCATGCTTATGTGAAACAGCACAGAACCCTATGAGACAAAGAGATTTTGGTTCTTCAAGATGCTAAATATATATTCAGTTATTCCATTCTATATACGTCATGTACATGTGCAGAGAAAAAGCAGGGCTGCCTATTTACTTATTTAAATGTGTTTATAGCTGCCCAACTCTAATGGACTCTGACCAGCATACCAAACCAAAAAAATCCACATAAACAGATAAAATGTAAAACCACACAAACAGCATGGACTATAATGAGATTAAAACAGGGGTGAAATCTACTTACCTTTCCTACTGGTTCAGAAGTGCACGCTCTGCGTGCGCGCTTGGACCCTCTGTGCGCTTGGACCCTCTGTGCATGCGCAAAGCCTTCTGCGCATGCACAGAAGGTCAAAAACAGATTACTTCCTGGTTAAAACTTCCTGGATGGGTGGGCAGAGCATCGCACTGCTACCGCTACCGGTTGTCCGAACCACGCACCGCTGCTGCTACCGGTTCGGCTGAACTGGTCTGAACTGGTAGCATTTCACCCCTGTCTTAAAAGTAGCGCAAACCAAAGAAAATATCCCCTCTCCCCTCATACAATAATACAATAAATAATTCCAGCCAATTCAGGAGTGTCATGAATATAAAACATACGGAACTATAAACCAGGAACACAGAATATCAGTTGTATAATTGGTCCCTCTGATGAGGTTATCATATCTATACTTATGTGAACTAGACTATAATGTAGCTTGTTATTATGGGACTTACTTCTTTAATGTGTTCTGCTCTTGAACCAGCTTTGTCTACTTATGCAAGTGCTGAGAAAAAAAGAACCCATAGAGTTGCTGATAAAGAGAGAAGTTATTCATAGTGTTCTTTTTACATGAAATCATATAAAAATTCATTTGTTATAAAATCAAAACCAGTGGTCAATAAAATAGTGTACTGCCATGTTTTGTGCGGATGGCATAACCAAAAGGAACAACAGCAACAGAAAGTCCAATATTTTGCCCCTTCCTAAATAAAAATGTTAAAATCTTGTGGAGATGACACCTTCATAAGATCACATGTGATCGATGTTTCTTTCAGAGAGACAACATCCCATTAATAAACTTGGATCATCCATTGGATTTGTTCTCTTCACTTTTAGATTATCCAGATCTAGTTGTTCCAAATGCCTGATGCTTTTGAAAACTTGTTAACTTTTGCCTGTCATGTTCTGATCTTCCCTTCAACTTTAAGGTTATCTTGCTGACAAAGTCACACAGCTGTCCAAAAGTGCCAGTTTTGTCTGAGAGCAAGGTTGTGTTTCTTTTGCTCCAGTCTCACATCCAAACACACTTGGGTTGGGCCTCTTTATTGCATCTCCTAATTATTTAGATTTATGAGGCATCTACCGTAACTTCTAAGACAGCATTGAAAATCCCCTGTTCTGTTTAATTCATTCCTTTTTTTCCTGGAGTTTATGGATCCAACTCAGCAAGTAAAACTGTGCTATTGCCAACATTCTGTTTCTTCTCCACATTGTAAGGCAGGTCTATGGAATGTATCCCCCTTTTTTTAAAAAAGAGAATGACTGCTGACACCTCCCTACTTCATAATCCTTTCATGCAGACCAAGGTGAAGTAAGCAAACACGCATTGTTTTTGTACAGATCCCCAGACAAGAAGGTGCTTTTTCAAGAATTAATAAAAACATTCCCTAGTTTGGATCTCAACTGAGTAAGATCATTACTTTTTTTGCAGTTGCACAACTTTTTATGTAGTATGATGGCAAAGCATGGAATTATATTCAAATATTCAAATCAAATCTTGCCATAGAATATGAGATTAGCTTTGTAGACACCACTCTATTGCAAAATTAATATCAAGAATATCTGGAAAAGATAATCAAGCAACGAATCAGCGAACACTTAGAAGCAAACAAAGTAATAACCAAAAACCAATATGGGTTTGTCAAAAACAGATCATGTCAGACTAATCTTATTGCATTCTTTGACAAATTGACAAAACTAGTGGATCAGAGGAATGCTGTCGATATAATTTACTTGGACTTCAGTAAGGCATTTGACAAAGTAGACCATAACATACTATTTGATAAAACAGAAAAATGTGGGTTAGACAGCATCACCACCAGATGGATTCGTAACTGGCTAACCAACCACACTCAACATGTAGTCCTCAATGGAACTGCATCAACATGGAGGGAGGCATGCAGTGGGGTACCCTAGGGTTCTGTTTTAGCCCAGTACTCTTCAACATATTCATCAATGATTTGGATGAGGGGATAGATGGGGAACTCATCAAATTTGCAGATGACACCAAGCTAGCAGGAATAGCCAACACTTCGGAAAATAGGCTTAAGATACAGAAAAATCTTGATAGACTTGAACATTGGGCACTATCTAACAGCATGAAATTGAATTGTGAAAAAAGTAAGGTTCTACATTTAGGCAAGAAAAACAAAATGTACAAGTAAGTATATGTGGTACCTTGCTCACCACCAATAGTGGTGACTGTGAGAGGGATCTTGGAGGACAACCAGCTAAATATGAGCCAGAAGTGTGCAGCAGCTGCCAAAAAAGCCAACACAATTCTAGACTGCATAAAAAGAGGGATAGAATCAAGATCACATGAAGTATTAATACCACTTTATAATGCCTTGATAAGGCCACACTTGGAATACTGAATCCAATTTTGGTCGCCAGGATGTAAAAAAGATGTTGAGACTCTAGAAAGAATGCAGAAAAGAGCAACAAAGATTATTAGGGGGCTGGAGGCTAAAACATATGCTGGAACTGGATATATCTAATCTTATGAAAAGAAGGACTAGCGGTGACATGATAGCAGTGTTCCGATATCTCAGGGGTTGCTCAAAGAAGAGGGAGTCAAACTATATTCCAAAGCACCTGAGGGTATAACAAAATGCAATGGGTGAAAACTAATCAAGGAGAGAAGCAATTTAGAACTAAGAAGAAATTTCCTGACAGTTAGAACAATTAATCAGTGGAACAACTTGTCTCCAGAAGTTGTGAATGCTCCAACACTGGAAATTTTTAAGAAGATGTTGGATAACCATTTGTCTGAAGTGGTGTAGGGTTTTCTGCCTAAGGAGTGGGTTGGACTAGAAGTCCGCCAAGATCCCTTCCAATTCTATTCTATTCTATTCTATTCTATTCTATTCTATTCTATTCTATTCTATTCTATTCTATTCTATTAATGTAATAATACAAACAAATCAAGGGCAGTCAACCAACCAATCCTGGTACTTGACAGTGATTAGTAATCAGCACCACATCTTTATTTTGCATGTGTTGACTATCGACAAAACAGAGATTGTGTAACTTCATCTAGAGAGCCACAGGTTGCCCATAAACAAAGATGTAATGATATCTCTAGGTTGGGCAGTATTAAAAAGTGAAGATACTTGATGCTTCATAGTTTAGTTGAAAAGAAAGAAAAAATAGCACTACTGAGAATTGGCAGTTTTGCCATTAAATCTGATAAAACATAACACTCATTGACTTATGCAGTTGTGTGGTCTAGTCTGGTTGTATGGTTGTGGATCAGAAAATAACACCCAGGCTATGAACTCCTGATCTATTCTAACTGGAAGAAGTCATTTATCTTTGCAGATTAGACATATCCCCAGTTCTATCTAGAGTAGTCACAAATTGTACCTAAAGATTTCTATTTGCAAAGTGCTCTTGTCTGGACCTATGTCACTTCCTCTAAACTCTGACATTTCTATTTTTCTCATGTTGATTTCCCAGTTCATTTTCTAAACAGACTGATCTTACACTACAACAGATGCATTGGCAACACAACATACATTCCTACCCTTATCAAAGAACCAGGAAAAAAATTCACATGCTCCCTTTTCTCTCCTTGCCTAGCAAAGTTCTCCCTTCCCTGATCCAATACTGGCAGAGTTTTAGATTTTAAAAAGATGTCCTAAAAGGCCAATGCTATCTTGTGTTTTTTAAAAAATTATTATTATTATTATCATTCCCCTTTAAAGTAAGGGGAATAGCATGCAGATGAGCTACCATGTAGATCCAGGAAAGGGACCCATTTCTTTTCAATCTTTCAACACTTGGGATTAATTTCAGTCTTCTGATTATTTGGATTAATCATTTCCCCCCTCTTGTTTATGCCTCTTAGTTCTATCACATCCTTTCAATCATTAAATAATTTGAATTGTTCATGAAACCAGAGTGCCACAGTGTATAAGATAGTTTTATAAAAGTTTCCCGAGCAACCTATTTTTTTTTTCATGCTGATGAGTGCCTTTTGGTCAAGTATACAGCATGCTGTGCAGAATGATTTCTCCTTTGCAAATCTGGCAAGTCAAATTAGCTGGGCAAGGGCATGAAATGTAAATTGGTGTGTACATATGGGTAACAGCATTAAACTCTTATCTTAGAAATCACTATTCTCAGCCAAGGTGACACACACTGAGAGTATTGTGTTTGGGAAGAGAGAAAGAGAGAGAGAGAAGTATCAGACCATTTGATAATTTTCACTATAAATGGTAAAGACTCCAAACTCCAGCTTTCTTAAGAAGTTTTTAGTCAACTTCAATTTTTATTCGGCCGAGAAAACATTCTTTTATTTTGACATCACATGCATCCCCTTTTATCACAGGGATAAAAAGTATATTTTATCTAGACAGAATGCATCAAGTTGCAGAATGACTCAACAAATGAATCTATTCTATAAATTAAGCCAGAAAACAAGCGTCTCTGAGCCCTGGCAGTGTCTAAATGTCAGGCTCAGGGTGCAGAGCAATAAACAATGATCTGCACTTTCTCAGTGTCAGGGCAGCTAACAGAGGAGATGGGGGTCAGCAGACTTGGTTCCTCCAGTAAGGTTGCCATATGGCAACTTGGAGATCTTTGTTGGTGTTTGCTTACCAGGAAGATGCAGCTCCAGTTTCTCCAACCATGTTTTCTGCTAGCTACACATCATCAGTACACATCTTCTGTACTGCTTTAGAGCAAAATAAAAAAACGAGCAGTCACAAAACAAAGCAGTATTGGGCGAAAGAGGAAAGATCCTGATAGGCACGTGCCATGCTTTATGTCATGTTCCGGGCAAAACCATACAATGTTAAACCAAAGGACAGAATGTTGATTAACTAATGTCAGTTCCTTCCAGCTGGAAGAGAAGAATGGCAATTCCTTATTTGTTCTGATCTCAAGCTTTTTGCAAAGTTTGGAAAAAATATCATCTCTAAGTGTGGTCTTGTGAGCTTTTCAGCTTGTAGAGGTCTCACAGGCAGAATGAGCTGCCTGTGGACCCAAAGGGAATGAATCAATTTCTGTGTGTTTGTAATGGGATTTTCCTGAGATTATGATTTGGAGGATCATGAATATGAGTAATTATAGGATGATGTCTCTGAATATTGATTTTGAGTAAGCTTTGATGATTTAGGAACATATGCAAAGAAGGAAGGGAACCCAGTAACAAGGAAAAGAGTACAGTCAAGAGGGAAGTGATTGAACGGTAGAGAATATGATGCAACGCACATGTTAGATTTGGAGCTAACAGGACTGGATTCAAATCCTGGATGAACCACAAAATTTGCTTAATTGCCTCAAACAAGACATCATTTTTCATTCTTACTAGATTGTTTTGAGGACTGGAGGCTATAAAAATTTGGGCTTGAAAAATGTTTTATATAAAACAGCCAATAATTATAATAATAAATCAAGGTTTCTAGAATTGACACAAAGCCTGCAGACACTAACAGGCCTTGCCTCTGGAACATTATTTACTGGTTGGGAAATCACTTAGGCCAGTAAATTGAAGGCAGTTTTCACAACCTGTCACCCACTAGAGATGCTGGAACAAGTTCTAGAATTCTGGAAGTCACTGACTCAATATATCTTGAAGTCAACAGGCTGGAGAAGGCTAATCTAACCTAAGGCTTCACTAGAAAGTATCACATACATTGTGTCTCTTATGTTCAACTTCATCTATTTTGCATACATATTTAATAATCAGTATAATCAATAGCTGGCACATGTTTCTTAAAATTGTCTTGAAATAGTTTTGATGCACAAAACAAATAGGATAGCTGGATTTATAGGTCATTCTGTATAGCTGTTACTATATACTTCACATTCTTCACAGCTCACAATAAACTCCTGCATAAGGAAACTTAGCATTTTCCATAGGAAAACTATAGTTGCCCTTTATCAATAACTACATCCGTGCCCAAATTTCCTTATACATTCTTTTAATTGAATCTATTAAATCCAACTTTTTTAATCAAATGATATCAGAGTGACAGAGAAATACTTCCATATAAGATCAAATGGAAACTTACTAAATATTGATCTTTGCCAAAATGTGGCAGCAACCACCTGAAGTTAGACTGCTTTCCATCTTCTAGTCTAATGCCTGGTCAAAGAATGGAACCTGAATTCCAAAGCAAAACAAAACAGCTAATTGACATCCTTTTCAAATTTATTTACCTTCAAGCTAGAAGAAAGATACTCTCCTTTAATTCTCCAAAAATCTATTGCAAATTCATGGGGGGTAGGGGTGGGGGAAACGACACATAAGAAGATGCATCTTTTTTTTTTTCAATCCAGCAATAGCATGTAGTATGGCAACACTGGGGGTAATCTTCCTCCCTCTCCCCTTTTCTTTCTACGTGGCTGAAAGACGATTGTTCTTTAAAGTAATGCATAGGAAGAGGAAGAGCTGGAAATGAACAGCTGCAGTTAAGGAACACTGTAGGCCACAGGTACAGGTATGTCTGTGCTGGCCCTGATAACAACCCTGGAACCTCACTTTCTAACTGTTGGAGTTGTCCAGAGACTGAGGCAGACGGTACCAAACAGACTCCTCCGTGAGAGATAATTTCATTTCCCCAGATTCCACAGGCAAAGATTTTACTCTCCGAAGCCCATGCACCCACACCCCACACTTTCCCAGTCCATCCTAGAGAATTCCTGTAAAGCTATTGGATTAAGATTCAAAGATGAAGGCAGCAGGGGCAATGCTTTGATAGTGCTGTTTAGGACAACTGTGGAATGTTATGGGCTTTTTCCATAACTGTTTCTTCTCAAGATTGCTTGCAGCAGCATAATGATGCAACAGCTTAAACCAAAGCCCTCAGTTGCTCCAGGCAAGGACAGGTAGACAATTATGAAATGTTTGACCATAAATTGTGCTGCAGACATCTAGCATTCTGATGGCTGCATCTAAGCCAAAACAAAGATAGCCCACTGTATTGGAGTTTGGCTTCTTGGTTGTTCTTGTTATCTATTCTTTTAACTTCAGATGCGACATACTCCCTTTCTAAACTGAATGGCATATCAGGAAAGTAGAAAATGATTTAATATGCAGGCTGGCTGGGAATTCTGGGAATTGAAATCCAACATATCTGAATATCACCAGTGAGAGAAGGTTAGAAGGACCATAAATAAGTCCTTCTAATGCAATCCTGAGTTGAGGATTGAGATGCTTTAACTGCTTGCCTCATAAGTATTGGATCCTGCAGCCTAGGTCCAAAACTGCTAGCATTAATATATGTTTCTAGCACATAGTGACTGCATGCAAGCCATCCTTGGAAATGTGATTTGGTGAATCATTTGGAAACAGCCATTGATAATTGGATGTCTGTTAGCAATTAGTTCTGCCATAATGGTGGTAGTTTAGCAAAGAGAGCTGTGAGCCAGGAGACCTTTGGTCCGTATCTTTCTCCAGCCACGAATACACTTGTTGCCTAGGCAACCAAGTTTATCTTTGTCCTCAATCTACAATAGAAGGGAATAATAGTACTGATCTTCCTTACAGCCTCTGCTGTTAAGATGAATGAAATTATATATACATATAATACTTAAAATGCAAGTTCATCCTAAAGTCTTATTCAGTTTCTAATTGACATTGTAGCACTGCACCAAAACCACTGCAGAGAATGCCCTCAAAATAACCATGATGAATGAGAACCATGCCAACATGAAGCCATGCTTTTAATCCAATTCAGAGTTTTATAAAATCTGTCACTTTTAGATAATAAACAGCTGTTATTTTATTTTCATGGTTGCTTCTGAGGACACAAGTTTAAAAAAAGGAGCATTGGAGCAGCACAACTTTGGAGTCTCTCGGGTCTCTTGAATCTCCTTTTAAAAAGCAAGATGAATATTATCAATGGAGTTCAGATTTTTGTAATGACTTTGTGCTATGGCTTCCATTATAGCCTAATATGCAAATGCTTATACTTGAGACTTTTGCAGATATGACAAAAAGCTTTATACCATTTGCTTTACTTTAATTTTATATATCAGGTTGCTGTCAGGTTACAGTTATCAGATTGCTGTTAAAAAGTTTGGCCACATGATTAGTAAAATGACAGTAAATCTTCAGAGTTAGGAAAGACATTTGTACTTGACCCAATTGATAGAGAAACCAGTCTTCCTTGCCTTATTGCCCTCTAGTTATGCTGAGATAACAATTGTCCAAATATCCTCCTAGTTACATTCCCAAGAAGATTGTAGACAATGGCAATTCTGTGACAAGGAGTGCATCACAATTATAGCCACAAGAAGTAAGCATTGAAAGAATTCTGATCGTGTAAGGTAAAGGTAACGGTTTTCCCTGTGCAGTAATGTTCAACTTTAGGGAGTGTGTACTCATCTCCATTTCTTAGTGGAGAGAGCCAGTGTTGTACGAAGACACTTCCGTGGACATGTGGCTAGCATGACTATATGCTGAGGTGCAGAGAATGCTGCTATCTTCCCATGAAGTGGTGCCTATATATCTACTTACATTTGCATACTTTTGAACTGGGGCAAACAACAAGCGCTCACTCCATTGTGTGGCACTCAGGTCTCAAAACTGAGCTGTCAGCTTTCCATCCAACAAACTCAGTGTCTTTAACTGCTGAGCTATCACACTCGCATTTGATCATGTAGTTCTACTCATTCAACTAGCTACTAAACTGAATGTCACATTAATTTCTGATATTTCTGCTAGTGAAAAGTATACGATGGCTCACAATTTTGCTTTCTAAGAGCTAACAGGCTGCAGAGTCCTGACAGCCGTATGCAGCTGTTCTATATCACTGAGGAAAACAGCTAGCTAGCTGCTGCCTTTGATAGGGCTGTAGTGTTCAGAAACCCTATGGGATACAATCCATGCTGGTAGCATTGAAGATCAAGCCCCCAAACCCATAATATTTAACGCAAATACATGAGATGATGGGGGATGGGCGGATTTTGACCAAATGAATCTCTGTTTTATAAATCAGTGTGTTGAGTTAAGGTCACAGATTCACTTTAGCAAGAGTCACATTTTGCCTCTTTCAGACATCTGATGCTTTGGTTTTGTTCTATCAACAGACATTTGTGAGCAATGCAGATGACAATGCTTCGATGGTTCAACTGATCGTTAAAATTGCTAAGGCAGAACTATTAGTTCCAGAAAGGTCCTGCTCCTCCCTCCCTCAACGCTCTTTTTGCCAATTCAGATTATGCTGTGCATCATGATACAACATAATGAAGTACAAGGAATAGGCACGGCTTCTCTTTAGTTGATGTCACATTATTGTAACTTATAAATCTGTACTATATGCACACTAGGGAGGGAGGCTGGAAGAGTCTAATTAACAACAATCAGAATGCAAAAGCCAGACTTTTCCTAAAGGAAATTCAAAACATTTATTCTAGATGACTCTAGTCATCAGTTAAAGGCAATAAATACAGACTGGATTTTGTAGTGTACAGAGTAAAATGTTCATTTATTCATAATATCACTGGTTATGATCTGACATTACCAAAAGGGATGTTGCAACACAATATCTGAGTTATGGAGGGCTAATAATATTTTTTTTCATTCCTGGCTGAAAGAGAGCTGGCTTCATTAATCAGTCTTGGAGATCAAAGAAAGTAAAATGCTAGATGGGGTCCTAAAGAGTGTGGAAGGCCTATGCTCCACCAGAAAATGAATGATCAGTTCATGGTGCAAGAATGGAAGAACTTTGGTAAGATGCTTGAATTCATTATAGTTCTTACAGACAGCCACGTTCCTCCCTTCCTCCTTATCAGTCCTGTGCTGCATCATAGACCAGATGCAGAGAAAGAAGGCATTCCTAGAGAAAAGCAATGGCAATGTTAAGAACTAAACATGAAAAAAAAAAGCATGAAGAATGCTAGTATACTGTATGTCAAGAATTTTGCTGACCCAAAACATGTTGACAGCCTGAACAGAACTGTAATCTAGGAGAGCAGACTGGCTGAAGTCAGCTGCAGAACTGCGGCTGGGCCACTATCTTTATTGAAACCACCTGAAGTTAGGAAGTCTACTCTTGTGTGCTTCATAACACAAGGGTGATATGAAGTGTTAAGGGCAATTTTAAAGACAGGAATGATCAAATATTGCCTTTGTGCTAGGCATAATTAAGCTTCCTCTTTAGCATTTTTGTTCTGTCACAACCGATTGGTGATTTTTATCTCTCCAGGAACACCCCTTTTCCCAATCCAAATGTTCCCCTCCTTGCCATCACTTATATTAATACAAACTGGGAGGTTAATCATCCTGTCATTATTGCTTATTGTTTATTACATTAAGGCAAACAAAAGATCAATAGTCTCTTTTAAACTTCTTTAATTACCTTGCTTATTTCTTTTGTGATTGACTATTACTTTTTCAGATGGATATTTTTTATTTCTAGTTACAATGAAAAGAAAACCATCTTGATTTAAAAACAACAAAAAATATTTTTCAAGTGGAGGCCAACTGCCTTAGATTGAGCTGCCACACTCAGCCCTGGGATTACTGTGTAACATTAGGGCAAAATAACATCAACTTGTAGTCAGTTTTCTTTCCTATCAACTTGAGAACCTGCCCACAAGAGATCACAATGTTCTCTTTTTGTCCACCAATGATGAGGAAGATCGGAGGATGTTCTGACACCTCATAAGCATGGCTTCCTTTAATAGGTTACAAGGTATTCTATAAAACATTGCCATGTACCGTACAAGAAGAAAGATTTGCTTGGATTTGCAAGAAGTGCATCTATGCCAACTTCCTCCAGCATGTTTTACAACTGACCTGCAAAGAATGCGTGTCACTGAATAGGATATACAGCCCTGGAGAATATAAAATATAGCTATGTTGTTTAATAATCTCTCATCGGCAAGATTCACAAGGCAAAGTGAAGGTGATCTTACTGAGATAAACTCCATCTAGCGTGTTAGAAAGAACAGCTTTGCTACTTTCACCGGTGGAATATTCTTATAAATTCACCCAGTTTGTCAAAATGGTGCACAAGGAGTCATTTAATGTACTGACAACAGCAGAGTGGAAATTCTTCAGCCTTTGGCCACACGCTAAGCAAACACTCTGGATAGCTTCACAGTCAGATTAAAATGCCAGAGCGATCACCGATGGTGCAATTGAAATGTGCTCACTAATTTATTAAGTTTATTCTCAGCAAGCTTGGAGACATCAAAAAGATGAATTTCTAAATGACACCGGTAAGAAGATGTGGCTATACATAATTTCAAATCAGGTTAGATTTGCAAGAAAATTGTTACTAAGATGATGTCAAAACAATTATTGTGAAATTAGAAAGCAATCTAAAAGATCTTCCAGATGCGTTTAACAGCGGACACAATTACACACAACTGTGTGACACAGTCTAGGAGTCCTGGTATGCCTTGTTTTGCAATACCCATTCCATTCCAGATTTATAATCAAGGTGGGTTTTTTTTACTTGGTAATTGACAATTATGGAAACTTACAAATTTAAATGGAACTTGCATACCAAGCACTTAGACACCATCAATATTATATTATATACTCATCTTTGCATTCCCATGTACAAGGCAGTAATTATCTAGCCTGCTTTGACATCATGGAATATTTATTAATTAATGCATTTCTCAGATACAGATTGTTACTGAAACAGTCCTATTTATATCTCAATTTGCTGTACATAAATATCTACCCATTGTATCCTGCTTATGACATGGAACAATTACTTACCCGAAGTAGAAGGAAGTTGCATTTTAGAGATATTAGAATAAATAAATTAGTTGGTTGTGAATAGACGTTTTACTGTTCCATAAAGAGAATTCTGGCAGTACTCATACTCCTTACCAGGCTAAGAGGGTAAAGATTGTATACTGCATGTAAGGGTCTATAAATGCATTTGTAAACAGGAAAACAACAGTAACAAGTATCATCAATAAATAGAAAAAAGGGACAAAATCTAGCTTCAACAAATGCAAAAGCCAATAACTAGGGGAAAAAACCCTAATAAGCACCTTAAATGAACGTTTCATAAAAACCAGTCGAAGGCTAGTAAGATCACAACAAGAAAATCCTCCCAGTTTAGTACAATTCCCAAAGATTGTCCATAAAAAATATCACCCCATAAATATCAACCTCCCAAATATTTAGAATTTTGATAAAATAGACTCAGATAAATTTGCTGCCAATCATAGCTAGGATAATCTTTATTCATCTATTATCCATCAGTCAGCCAAGACAAAATAATGAAAGCTATCTCCAATTTACTGGGTAATAGCCCTTGTCGTCTCATTCTGATTGCTGTCCAGTTGACCAGAATAATAGAATAACAAAGATGGAAGGGACCTTGGAGGTCTTTTAGTCCAACCCCTTGCTCACGCAGGAAACCCTAAAACATTTCAGAGAAATGGATGTCCAGTCTCTATTTTTTTTAAAAAAAAATTGATTTATATGCCGCCCTTCTCCGGAGACTCAGGGCGGCTTACAATGCATTAAGCAATAGCCTTCATACTTTTGTATATTTTTATACAAAGTCAGCTTATTGCCCCCACAAACTGGGTCCTCATTTAACCTACCTTAGAAAGGATGGAAGGCTGAGTCAACCTTGAGCCTGGTAAGATTCGAACCTGCAGTAATTGCAGGCAGTTGTGTTAATAACAGGGTGCTTTAAACCACTGTACTACCAAGGCTCTTGGTATTTCCTATTCCTATTTCTTATATCTCCAATTCCTATTCATTTGTCTGTTTATAAAAGTATTGATTAAAAAAAAACTCACTGCACACTTACTGGCTAAGTATATAACATGAATGGGGGCCAGAAGAAATGGTATAATGAGGCAGGAAACAATCTCTTAATCAAGAAATCATCCATAAGGAGGTCATAACTCCATCAAGATGGCAGGAGAAACTATTATGTATAAGCAGTCAACAAATCTTTTTGTTACCTAGCTGGGTAGTAAAATGTCTGCAAGAAAACCATCAGGCTCAGAAAGCAGCAAAAATCCAAGTGAGGTGATATGGCTAGAATTGCTTAATTGTTATGTTCATTTTAACTGGCTGCATTTGGTCCTGGAAGGAAGAAAGAAACATACATAAGCTACTCTGTCTATATACACGTAGTCCTTGATTTACAACAGTTTGTTTAGTAACTGTTCAAAGTTACAATGGTACTGAAAAAAGTGACTTATGACTATTTTTCACACTTACGACCATTGCAGCATCGCCATGGTCAGGTGATCAAAATTCAGATACTTGGCAACTGACTCCTATTTACGATGGTTACAGTGTCCCACATCATATGATCACCTTTTGCAACCTTCTGACAAGCAAAGTCAATGGAAAAGCCATAGTCACTTAACAGCCATGTTACGAAACAACTGCAGTGATTCACTTAACAAATGTGACAAGAAAGTCTTAAATGGGACAAAATTGTTGCCTCGCATGAACAGAAATGTTTGGCTCCATTGTGGTTGTAAGTCGAGGACTACCTAATATGATGAGCTCAAAGTTGAAGAAGCAAATGTATTTAAGGGCACTACCCCATAACTGCTGTTGCTTCTGATTTGAAAGTCATGCTAACTTTCACTGTGGTATGCAAATACTTAACATGCCAAGCGATGTGTGATACTTATTCCAAAGAATCTGAGGTCATTGGGGAATGACATTAACACTGTGAAATGTATTTTGTTTCAGCGCAGTCCCACTTTCATGTTGTGAGAGTTGTGTGAAAGCTTTTTCCATTTTTTCCCCCTGCTCATCTTCTTTGCTGCTGAGATATGAAGTTTTGGTAAACCACATGCTTCCACCCATTTCGGATCCCACTGAAAGCCAAGATTTCTGCATGCACCTGACAAGCAACAGGGTTTTTCTTTGTGCAGCAGATTTCTCCAATCTGGTGCTCCCCAGATAGGTTGGATTAAAACTGTCATTGTGTTTATTGTTCTATAGGCAATGGATCACTCAACCCTCCAACAGTAGAGCAAACTAAGTAGGGCTAATCCCTCGCAGGAAACAGGAACATTTTGCTGCTCAAGATAAGCTTGTATATACAGTTTTAAATAAGGCAACAAGACAATATATTTTTGTCCTTGGTTGCCAGATAAATCATCAAAAGACACAGAACTTCACCAGGCACAAGGAAATGCAGTAGCCCCACATGAACCAGTAGTACATAAACTGTAGTACCTATTGCAAAAGTGAGAGGAAGTAAGGGGGATGATGAGTAAACCTACCCTTGATACTGCTGCACACTTCCCCATTTTTAGTGGCAATAACCCTGAGTTACTCCTGTCTATGGAGATACTCAGTCCTCCAGCTCATGGTTGTCCCAAAGGTGCTTTTTCCAAAGGCAACTGGACTTTCTTTGCTTTTCCTTGAAGACATTTTGCTTCTCATTCAAGAACCGCTTCTGCTTCTGACCAGAACAGAAGAAGCTTCTTGAATGAGAAGTGAAACATCTTTAAGGAAAAACAAAGTGTCAGGTTTCAATGCTATCTCAAAATAAATGACTTTCCAAACTGCCGATCTTTATGGAAATTTTCTCTTTATTCGAGCACAGCAATCTGATCCTGGCTCTTTCATGATCAGTACTGACCTTTGTCCCCCAATCCCTCCCTTTCCAATCCTCAATTCTCTGCTTCTTATTTGCTATCTTCCAAGTCACTTTCCTGATCCCTTCTTCGTCAGATCACAGGAATGTCTCCCCCCTCTCCCATCTCCGAGGAGACAGAATCTTCAAAGGGATTTAGTAGGCAAAAGTTCAAGCTTCTCCCCTCATTATTATATGTCAGTGCTGGGACGCTGACACAAAGTCTAGTTGCCTTTTGAAAAAGCACCTATGGGACAACCTGAGTTACTCAAGATTTTTTTTAAAAAAAAAATTGTTTCTTCTCTGGGTGTGGGCTGGGAAGGAAGATATAAGGAGGTAGCTTTCTTACTTCTTTTGCAGGGGCTGGCAACATTCTGAATTCATTGGAGAGTATGTGGTGCCAGAGTATGCCAATAAGCCAAGGGCTTATGCAAGCAGCTAGATGGGTCAACCATGTTGTGTAAACATAAGCAATGACAGCAGATTGCCCAAAAGCCCACATAAAAGTTGGATCACATTCTACCTAAACTGTCACAATTTTTTTCCTTTAAAGGTATCATAGGAATTTCTATGATGGCAAGCAAAACAAGGTTTTGATCTGCGATCTCTGATTCTAGTATGAAAAATTCTAGAAGGATTGACTCCAAAGAGCTGCTCCAGCCTGATTGCTGCAGTTATATAGGAGCCCTGGTGGCACAGTAGTTAGAATGCAGTACTACAGACTAACTGCCCACAGCCTGATCCTTACTGGCTCAAGGTTGACTCAGCCTTCCATCCTTCCAAGTTCAGTAAAATGGGAACCCAGATTGTTGGGGGCAATATGCTGACATTTGTAAACTGCTTAGACAGTGCTGTAAAGCACTAGGAAACTGTACACAAGACTAAGTACTATTGATATATCTAACTTGTTGCAAACATGATGACTGGTGTATTCCAGAGGTTGGTTTCAGCAGGTTCTGACCAGTTCTGGAGAACCGGTAGTGGAAATTTTGAGTAGTTCAGAGGACCGGTAGTAAAAATTCTGACTGGCCCCACCACCATCTATTCTCTGCCTCCCGAGTCCCAGCTGATCAGGAGGAAATGGGGATTTTGCAATGACCTTCCCCTGGAGTGGGGTGGGAATGGAGAGTTTACAGTATTCTTCCCCTGCCACACTCACAGAACCGGTAGTAAAAAAATTTGAAACCCACCACTGGTGTATTCCTGCCCCAAGGTCCAGTATTAGGCTGAGAGTCCAGACAGCAAGATTCTATGTTTTAAAAACTTTCTGTCAACTTTTCTGCCTTTCCAATTCTTTTTATCTAATCAAGCTATTTTTATTTTGGGATGTGTACATAGATCTGAGGTGAGGATAATAAGATACATCTTGGTTAAATAGAGAAACTTGGGAAAGAACAGTGTGACCCTTAACCAATGATTTCCCGTCATTTTAAACAAAGCTGCCAGTTGAGATATCTTGATGGAAACATGAATGGAGCAGATTTTCATTTCTTCTGCTGAATAAAGTTTTTTTAACATAAGGATGAGAATTGCTATAATGACATGGATGGTCTATAATCTGCTTTGGCCAACTTTGCAGAAACTTTATAATAAAGAAACATTCTTGCTATAAGCAAATGAGCAATTGTGCAAATGTCTTTAAAATGTGCTTCACAGCCTGTGGGAGAATGTAGAAAGACCCTCTCTCTGAATCAGGAAAGCAACTTGCAAGCCTGGAAAAAGATTAGCTATGCAGGTGCATTCATGAAGAGACAGCCACAAGCAACTTCCAAGCAACTTAAAAAGAAGACACAACTGCTCTGACGATTCAAAGAGCTTCTCTGTACACATTCCTGCATGTTGTGAAAAGCCTTTGAACAGTCCGAATGAAGAAGCATCCAGACAAATCTATTCAATGTAGCTCATCAAAAACTGCATATGATAACGTGAACAGGCTTGCATTGTGGAATGTTTGGTGAATATGGAATCAAAGTTTGGTTACCAAGTATATCTAAAGTAAGGCACATAGGAGAATAGATTGAATACTGAACATTTAGTTTCATGGAGACTAAAACTTATGAAGAACAGTTGCACGATTTGGATTTGGCTACTCTAGAGAAAAGAAGGACTAGGGGTGATAACAGTGTTGCAGTATTAGAGGGGATGCCATAAAGAAGAGGGGGTCATCTTATTTTCCAAAAAAAAACCCAGAGGGTAGGACAAGAAACAATGGATGGAATCAAGGAGAGAAGCAACCTAGAATTAAGGAGAAACTTCCTAACAGTGACAACAATTAACCAGCAGAACAGTTTGCCTTCAGAAGTTGTCATGCTCCATCATGGAGGTTTTTAAGAGGCCGGATAACCATTTGTGTGAAACGGTATAGGGTCTCCTGCTTGAGCAAGGGGTTGGATTAGAACAGGGGTGTCAAACCTGATCGCATTGCGAGCTGTATTGTGATATATCAGTATTCTTTTTGCCCTTGCGGGCAGGCTGCCGAAAGGATTATGTGCTGAAACAAGACTAATATCCCCCCCCATGCATGTGCGTGTGGCTCCCTGCATGTGCCCCGCACATGCATGGCAAAGAGACCTGAAGACAATTTCCACACAAATTAAGTGTGTGATAATATTTTCCCCTTCATGGGCCCCCTTTGAGCTTCATGGGCCCCGGAACAATGTACTGGCTGAACCCCCTCTCCTCAGGCCTGTTTGCAGAGCCAAGGTGAGCATGGCCTGTGTGGGCCGCATCTTTGATATGCCTGACAGATCTCCAATATCCCTTCCAGTTCTCTTCTATTCTGAATTCTAGTTTTTAGTTTAGTTTTAATTAGTTTATATTCATCGGGAAATAAGAAAATGACGTGTAATGTCCTTTTGCTTGTTTCATAATATTTTAGATAAATGTGCAAGGAATGCTGTAAGAAGTATGTGGATTAAAAATATAAATATACTATGTACTTTTGTATGCAGATGGCGTCACATTGTGAAATCCAGAATAATCTGCAGCAAATGTCAGATACATTGTAAGATGCAACAAAGAGAATGAATCTGAAAATAAATACATCAAAGACCAAGGTAGTTGTGCTTGACATGGAAAATGGAATAAACAATCCCAAGTTGACCATAAATGGTGAAAAACTAGAGCAAGTAGATGAATTTGTGTAACTTGATAAAATGTTTCCTAAAGAACAGAAAATGGATGGAGAATTTTTAAGAAGTGCAAATGCCACAAGAAAGATAGATAGTAGCATTCATTCCTATAGTGAGGAATGAATGTTTGTCAAAAAAAAAGAAAGAAAGAAAAGAAACCTGTTTATAAAACCATGTATAAGAGAAGATTTCAACACTGAAAGGATGGTTTCCACATCCTTCTGAAAAGAGAATTCAAGAGAAGTCTGGTCTGCCTTCTCAAAGAATTAGGGTTTTCCTCATTATGTCAAAAGCATAGAAGGAAGAAGGAGGAAAGGCAAATCTTCAAATTATCTATAAATCAGTTCTGCATTTCAAAGTTAAGTTACTGCTGGAATTCTTGTGTATCACTGTCGCATCGTATTAACCCAAGCTCAGAGAAAATGGTTCCTTGCTATCTTTCTCTGGATCTTTTCTAGGGAGATCGTACATTGATTCTAGGAAGTGTCTAATTTTTCTCCTATGGAGGCAATCTTGTATTGTCATTTTAGATGTAAGTTCCAAGCTTTCTTGGAACACAGCTGAGTGCTGAACAGGTCATCAATGACTTACTGCATTATAAGACTCAAGTGGATTTGCACCAGAAGCAAATAGGTGCCATATCTAAAATAAATATTTGCCTTATGCTGTCTTCCAGAAGATAACAGTTGGGGTAAATTCAATTGTTTGCTACTACCAGTTCCTTCAATAATACTCCTTCCTATTCCTGGTTTTTTTTTTACCTGATAAACATGATGAAAGTCCAGAAAGATTCACAGCTTTCATCACTCAGAATGAGCTATGTAAGTGCTTGAGACCTAGCGAATTTTCCACAAAATATTTTCAAATAGGATTTATACATGGATTCTTGACAGACAGAGTTGCCAAATTACAATTACAATGATAGCCATGTGTTGAAAAATTATGCAGACTTTATGATTGAATCAAGCTTGTTTTTTTAATGACTCTGCCAAAAGAGTAACAGCTCAATGTAAAATGTGCAAATTATAAATGTGCAAGTTGAATTCAGAATGCAAGTATATATAGCTGATGTTCATCTTAACGCCATTGATGTTGAGCTAGTTAACTTTAATTAAGAGAGCCTTTCTAGTAAATTCAGAGATATGCTAGTATGACAAGGAACACCAGACAACTTAGAGGTGCTATGTCAATAGAGTGTCATTACAGATGGGAAGTTAACAGACTGTCCTGTCTTCCCCATTTCCATCTTCTACTCCTTGTTTTTTTAATCCTTCAGATATTGAACCAATGCAACTAGGAACGAGCAAAATACCCCCCCCCAAATGAGTTATAGAAAAAATGTAGAGTCCTACATAGTTTATGTTTGTATTTACTATTTTTGGTCATTATTAACATCCTGGAATTCTCTGGATAAAACCAGAAAATTTGATTCCTTCCCCACTCGATGCCAAATATGAGTGCTGATGCTTTAGAGTAGACAGGCACATTCCTGACTTTTAGGAATAAGCATGTGCATAACAACAATGAGAATTGGATGTGTGTGTTTAAAGAGAACACTCTCAACATTCCTCTCCCAATTTCAGTGGTGGCTTATTTTGGATGAAGTCTTGATATTTTATCATGATAACAAGCCTGCAGGACATTTATGAGTATTTAAAGCAATACATCTGCTGATTGTCAGAATTGATGCTAAAATCCGTGTTTATGATTGTCACCATGCAAAACCTTGAAAGCAAACGAGATCCAGCCAGAAGAAGAACATTATGGCTTCAAAATCTAAGGGACTGGTTTGGACAAAACTCAATAGCACTTTTTCGTGTGGCTGCTGATAAAAATAGGATCACCAACATGAACGCCGACGTCCAATGACGGATATGCCACAAGAAGAAGAAGAAAACTTTGACAATTAAACCAGAATCATTACATTCCTTTCCTTATCTGAAAGGATGTTAGGGATAGTGTCACTTTAGATCCCAGCATATATCAAAGGAATAGATCAGAGGTGGGTTTCAGCAGGTTCTGAACAGTTCTGGAGAACCAGTATTGGAAATTTTGAGTAGTTCAGCAAACCGGTAAATACCACCTCTGACTGGCCCCTCCCCCATCTATTCTCTGCCTCCCAAATCCCAGCTGATTGGGAGGAAATGGGAATTTTGCAGTAACCTTCCCCTGGATTGGGGAGAGAATGGAGATTTTACAGTATTCTTCCCCTGGAGTGGGGTGGGAATGGAGATTTTACAGTATCCTTCCCCGCCATGCCCACCAAGCCATGCCATGCCCACCAAGGCATACCCACAGAACCGTTAATAAAAAAAATTGAAACCTGCCACTAGACTAGATGCTATATTGGTAGTTATAGATATTGTATCAAGGATGGCTCCTTTCATTCTCTGTAGGAGCATCCATCTTCATTGGAAACTCTAAGTTAAACTTCATTTGTTCTCTGTACGTCACCACAATCTGGTGGTGAGATACAGAGAACAAATGGAGCAACCTTAAGCAATGCAATATATGAATCGCTATGTAATTACAAGCAAGATAATTGGCTTGAACAGTTGCCTCTAATTGACTTTACACCTAGTTGAGTTACTTCTTTACTTGCATGTCACCTTTTCAGGCTTCTTGTGGTTGCCACCTGTCTCTATTGTCTCTTCCTCCCATGCCTATTTTATCTTCATATGTTCCCCTAAAAGTTGCATAATAAATTCTTTTCCAGTCCTGAATATATTGTTAGGAAAAGCTATTGATAAAGAGCTTTTGCTCACTTTGCTATAATGACATGAGAGTTGGGTAGTTCAGGAGAAATGTGTAAGTACGTTGAATGCAGTAGGAGTGGAATATTTAAAAATTACATGTGGTAAAGCCAACACAGTATAGAATGAACGGGTGCAGAATGATTGTGTCTTAAAAACAAAAGCGAATGATCTGTATGACAAAAGTGTAAAGAGGTAGTTTTGTCAGGAGGAGAAAATGAAAGAGGACTGAATTGCAAGCCAAAGATATAAAGGAAGTGTGAAAGGGACAATACAAAAGAGAAAACTGAGAATGTATACAAGCATGTGTTTCTTTCCACTCTGCTATAAAAAAGTGAAATTTGAGAATGTCTGGAGAAACATAAAAGTAGGTTGAAGTCTTAAAATATTTAATAAGTGTCCATTACATTCAGGTACTGAATAAATGTGGGTTCAATATAAAAATGTGGGGCTAGTATAAAAGAGCAGGTTTGGTCACATAGAGGGAACAAATGAATAGAATAAATATATGAAGAAAAATGAATAGATTGAGAGGAAAGAGCAGACCAAGAAAATAATGGCTGGGTGATGTTGAAATGCTGAAAAAGAAGGTGTTAAATTTAAAGAAGTAAAGATGAAGTTTGAAGTGGTGTAGCAGAATTCATGAAAGTAGAAAGTTATATAAAGTTATAGTGAGTGATCTAAGCTAGTTTTAACTATGTTATGTTTGCTTTTCTTTTTTTATCTCATGCCTTTGGTTTATTTTTTTCTTACTTTTCTGAACTCTGCTTAACACTGCTTAGTCACACATTATGGGCAACTTTTAAAGCAGGCTTTTCTCTCTTTATTGTTATTACTCAGTTTTAACATCTGTAATCTGTAGACTCAAAACTAAATTATGTGTCAATGGTGGCAGGTCATCTCAAAGAAGTGGCTATTTTGGGTGAAACTTTGATCCTAAGCCATTTATTTAGCAATGCTTTGATTTTGGAACAATAGATACTCATTCCATAACAACTTGCTCTATAGCAGTGATGGCGAACCTTTTCGGCACAGAGTGCCCAAACTGGAATGCATGCACAAGTGTGCACGCTGGAGCGCCAGAAACCCAAAGACCAGTTGGCCAGTGCATATGTGCGCGCCAGCCAGGTGGTCTTCGGGTTTCCAGCATGCACATGCGCGCCAGCCAGCTGGTCTTTGTGTGCACTGGAGCACCAGAAACCCAAAGACCAGCTGGCTGGCATGAGCATGCCTGGTTTGGGGGCATTTTTCAAGTCATTTTGGGGGCATTTTTCAGCTGTTTTGGGCCGTTTTCAGGCTTTTAGACCATTTTTCAAGCTGAAAACAGCCCCCCCCAAAAAAAACCCAGCCTGAAAAACAGCACGAAAAACGGCCCCAAAAATGGTTTGTTTTTTGGCCATTTTTCAGGCCGTTTTTTGGTGCTCCAACACCTGCGAAGATGCATACCAGAAGAGCAGCTGGTGACGCCATGCGTGTCCACAGAGAGGGCTCTGTGTGCCACCTCTGGCACACGTACCATAGGTTTGCCATCATGGCTCTATAGCCTTGGGTTATTTCAAGCCTAAAAGGATCCAGAATGTTTCCATAGGTGATTTGTATTATTCAGTATGGAAAGATGGCACAACATCCCCATGATAGTCTATGCCAACAAAGATGTGGGAGCCCTGATGTCTTTTTCTGACTGAGACAAGCTAACCTTTTTGATCTTCTGACCCAAATCACAAATATAAAAAAGTGAAAACTATAATAATTGAAAGCAAGGAAAGAGAAATTCTGGTTAACCATCCTCTTAAAGAAGTAGAACTGCTAGCCTTGTAGTCAACTATAGTTATTTTCTAAGGCTAATACTCTTTAGTATGCATATTCTAAGCCTTATTGAACACAACTGGACTTGCATAAGGTTAGATTGCAAGCCTATATATCATTACCTGCAAGGAAGTTTCATTAAACTCAATGGTCCTGACTTCAAAATAGGCCAATAGAAGGTTGTGATGGGTTTTTCTTGTGTGGTTTTTTTCTTTTTCTTTTTTGCACTAATGCAGAAGTTGTGAGGCATGTGAATGGGGCAAACAAAAAGCCAGGGAATATCTTGCTTACCTTCTGAGTTTTGGGCAAAAGCTAAAAGATATGTTTTCAGGATTTAGGAATGAACTTCCTCCCTCAGAGTATTTCATTTATAAATGTCCAAGAGGGCACTAGATGGAACATGCTTGTGTTTTATATGCAAATACGTGGCACATAAAAAGATACAATTCCATCATTTTACATGCCATTTTGCATATTATTCTGAACACTTAACAAAGTAGTGTAACAAAAATGTTTTTCCAACTAATGCTGCCTCTTTAATTTTTATATTGATTGATTTCTAATTTTAATCTATCTCTTTTGCAGCAGTTGATGGGCTCCAGTCTTTATTCTCACAATTTAATGAACTAAATTAATCTGAGGCACAGCAAGTGGCCCAAAGACCTCCAGCAATGTACAGGGAGGAGAGAATTTGGTGTTCCATCTTAGACGGCCAAGGCCCTTGGGCTGGCCTCTTTCCTATCCAATTCCATTGTTGTGTCTAAAGCAATAAATTAGCACGTGCCTCTTTTTGTGATGTGCATTTGAAAGATTCTTCTGTATTTATATTTCCTATGCCAGCATGCTGCATGCTGTAAAAAGTAAAGTGATAATTGTGAGCTTATGTTTGTGTTTTAGTTTTCTACCATGGACAAAATATTTGCTTTTTGTCTCAGGAATGCATGGAAGATGTTTTTCACTAAAATATGTAATGAATGTTTCTTCATTATTGTCCATCACATAGTCCTCGCGTTCCTCCCATCCTGAGTGTAGTGTTAGAGGTAAAGAAAGGGGCAGAGCAGCTTGCTAACCAAACACCACTCTGGCTTTGATTCAGCCCTGAGAGGAAGATAGTTCTTATTTCTTTTCAGGTTTACAACCTGGAGTATATATTTTCCTTTTCATTTATTTCTCAGGAGGAGGAGGAGGAGGAGGAGGAGGAGGAGGAGGAGGAGGAGGAGGAGGAGGAGGAGGAGGAGGAGGAGGAGGAGACAGAGACATCACCCTGGTATTTTGAATCTATTGCTATGATGGGAGATACAAGTGGGTACAAAGGATTCCCACTGAAAAAGAGGGACGCATTGATATCATACTGGGGATTAAGATTTAGTTCTCTCATTTCAAAAACATGTTAAGTCTGGTACTTTAGAACAAATGGAACTGAGATTTATATTATATATTATAATACAATATAACATATTATATAGAGGAATATATATAAGCCTGCTGTGTAATTGTCCCATCCTCATCCACTTCCTAAAAGTAATTGAATGTTGCTATGTTCCATATAAAAAAAAAGCCAGCCTGTGGTTGCATCTTCATTTCTGAAAACACATTTGGCCTTCCTCATTTTAAATAAAACCCAAGGCATTGTTTGGAAATATGCCCACCTGTTCAAAAAATAAATAAATGAAGCATGGTGTGAGATAAGGAAGCTGTTTTGCTTGCATTTTGTATGTTGACTGCATATTATTCCTCTCTAAGCACACCAGTAATATTTTTCCTGTTTATATGTGCCTTTCTCTGATGATCTTTGGTCATCACCATCTTTCTTCCTTGTAAAAGAGTTGGTTTGAAACATCTGATGGCTACCTAACCAGGCATATGAAATTATCCAAACCCATCCCTGGTTTAAAATAGACAGGAAATTCAAATGAATTTCACAGTTTCAAAATGATGAAAAACTTAATCAATGACCAAAAATCAAAAGGAATAGAAAATTTGGACATAAATCTGAAAAGGAGAGGGATAGAACAATAATTTGGACGCTACATACAGCAAGAACTACATACAATCTGAGTAGTCTTATAACTATTTTTAGTTGCCAAAGGTTCAGTAGATAAATAAGCATCTGTTTTCAACATCTAGAATCCCTAATTAATAACTTGCTTATTAGTCTTGAGAACATTTGTGGTTAGTATTGCGCAGAACTGCAGTAATAAAAATGGACACAAAAGATGCTCTTATATTTGATAAGCCACTTTCCATCGGCCAGCCTCCTTTGGTACCTTCTTGTGTGCAGATTATGCTAACTGGACATTTTAAGAGTTGTAGTGCAATGCATTTGACAGGCACAAGATTTGGGAAGAGTGACTGACCATAGATCTTCTGACTTTTTTTCTGATGAGCAGCTGAACAGAATAAATGAGATGGCTTTGAAAGCTTACTCAGCAACCAAAGAGAAATCTGCAATAGAATTAGTTTTGTATCGACAAAAATGAGAAGGTACATGAACCAAGGAACAGTAATCTCATCTTGGAAAAGGGAAGGAGTAAGTGTGAGATCCATGTTGAACACTTCATTTATATTCCCTGTTAGCCATCATTTCAGAGTTTATGAACATATCTTATTGGTGAATTGTTATAGTGAGATATATGAAAGCAGGTCCAAATGAGACCTGACACCTCCAAGTTGGATTAGAGTATAAATGGGTGTACATGGGTCTTTTTCTGCCTGTCTAGTGATCTGAGGTCTAGTGGCAATAGGCAGCCTTGAATGCAGTGAGGGAATGCTCTGGCATAGTCTAGAGCACAGCCCTAACGTCCAGAACAGTATGTTTTATCCTCATTACATGTTTTATGAAATGTTGTTGGCGCAAATGTGAAATTATTTGGCTGTGTATTCATGGATCTGGCAAATCAAAAACTGTAAGTTTTTTTAAAAAAGGAAAATGAAGTTGGATATTTTTAGCTACTCATTGTTAGCTAGAGAACAAAGCCATAGCTAAGTTATTTCGTCTTTTGGTATTTGTTTGACTGTCAAATCCTTCTATAGTTAAGACACGGCTGTTTGCTAGTCAGTAATCCCTGGAGGGTAAGAACATTCTGCCTATAGGCAGTGCACCAAAAACTAATAGCATGAAATACAACCGGCCCATTTTCAATATACAATAGCTGTTGGGTCAGGCAGTAGCTGTACTTAACTGTCAGCAGGCAACTCTCATATAGACTTGTAAACACTAGTTACTCTCAATGCCTATCAACACGAATTACAATGACAGACAATTGATTTAACTCTGGGGAGGAAAACATCTGATTTTGATAGATCTTCACAAGCAGTCAAGCCTGAGATGATCTAAACACTATCAGCTAATTATGTTGCACGATTCACTGGAGCCGGAGAATCTTTCTGAAGAAAAAAATGCATTACTTAGGGCACATTCTCATGAACCCTTAATATAGATTAGAAATCCTTAAAACACGACAACCCTTTTGTTTACACAGCTATACTGTAGTGGCCCAAACCCTTTAAGTTCCAAGATCATTGATTTTAATCTCTTTCAATATTCAATTAATTTCCTAAACCTCTAATAGATTGTGAGAGAGGGGTTCAAATTAAAAGATTTAATTTCTATTTGTTTCGGTGGGTGCATTTAATTCTGGAGTGTTTTCTTTTGTTTTACATATTTGCATCAGCATTTCTTCACATTTCAAACCCAAGGTCTGTAAATAAAAATGAAAAGCAGCTAAAGAAAAATAAACAGAAAGCTTTCAGAAAGATAATTATTCATATTATATAATGACAAGAGCAAGAAAGCTAGGCTTATCTACTAACGCAGAAGAAAAGAATAAGCACCATAAAAAGCCTGTAGGAGTAGGACTTTCTTTCATTTTTGGAACAGGTGAGCTCCATTAGTTTGACAAGCAAGGAAATTCTAGGAGCCATCACTGAGAAGGCTCTGTTATATACATTGGAGTAGACTTAAGCAGTGGCAGGAAAGTCCCAGCTTTTTCCTAAGATCTGTGAACATTGTAGTAGAAGGCTAGTATTGTAAATTCTGTAGTACAAGATTTCAGTTCACTAGCTATCCACTGGTTCAAAGTACTAATGTTCAGGGATTTGCTTAGTAGAAATGCTTGATACCAAGTTTGAAAAGGCTAAAACCAATATTTTTATCTTTATGTTTATGCAAACAAAAAGGTAATTTAGGCATATTCAAGTGTGTTACAAAAACTGTAGTCTGTGAAAGTAGCAATGAAGAGCTGCTCAGAATGAGTTCAGAATGAAAAAAAATATGGTTTTTTAGATATTATTTTCTTACAGAGGGACTACAAAGTATTTCTGCATATAACTGTAGGAAAGTAGAACAGTTAACCTGGTAATTTAACAGTACACTTTCTACAAGGAGAGAAAAGTACAATCATTTGTCAACTCCATAAAAGCACCCCCTGAAAGAAAACAGGACTGAGTTTCTAGCTGAAAGAGGTAATATGTGCAGGACTCTGATCCTGGGAGCATAGCTCCATATCCTGACTTTTCCTTAAGCATACAACTGAACTCTTTGTAACATATAAATATTTAGCTGCTGCTAGAAGAGTGCTTTTAAAAGTATTAACCCTGGGCCACCAACATCAACCTGTTAACCCTTCCCCAAGGTGTTAACAATATCCTCATTTTTGTAGGTGTTTCTCTGTAATCAGGGACAGTATGAATTTATTCTTACAAGCCTTGGGCAAAACAAAGAAATTGGATTAGAAGAAAACAACAAGAGTTCCTAAGCACCATTGATCTGAGGGCAGTGTAAAATAGGTTTTGATTTCTGTGAGTCATAAGCACAGAATGTTTGGACTGCACAGAATTCTTTATACCCTGATAACCATGATGGAGAAGCCAAGTAACAATTAACACAATTATATTTTCAGACTTTGAATATAACGAATAAAAGAGTGTAAATTGATTATGTTTAGATTTTCAGAGTTGCAAGTACTGGGAGAAGTCATTATTTTTTTGAAACCACTGACTCAGCCTTAGAAAGAGTTCTATCACTCTTCTTCACCTTTCGTTAAAAGGTCTTTCATACTGATTTTCCTTAATACCCCAAATGTTATTACTAAAAATCAATTTTTCTTAGTGTGAAAAGTTGACACTTCAGAACATCTGATCCAAAAGAACTCCGATTTCTGCAGAAAGTTAATAACATGCACAATGGTTTGTATTGTAATGCCTTTTGCAGTGCAAGAATTAAGAATTCACTGATAAGAATATTCTTAGGCCTCAGTAGACTACTGAGATGTACATTTTAATTTCAGTTTAATTTAAAACAAATATTATATTCATGGTTCACTATCCTTACAAATATATCAGTTACCCACATGTATACTTGTGATGCGTGTGTGTGTGTGGGGGGTCATTATTAAATATAAAAATGTTCCCATTCTCCAAGTATGTGTTTATCATATCACCTACTTTAGTAATATGTGGATTTCTTGTGTATTGTCCACATACTTAGCCAGCAGCTGAAACAGCACTACTATCTAAGCATCTATAGATATAGATATATATTATCCTGTGCTAATTCAAATTTAAACTATCAATTGTGCAACTATATATGCACAGAATATATAATAATTCATGTTGATATTAGATATATACATATAGAGTAGTCTAAAAGTGGAGATAGATATGACCTGACTGTACATGCTGTTCAATGTACCAGACTGAGCCACAATGATTTTTATTATTCCTGAGACTGTTGGAAAGGAGAGGGGAAAGCAAGTCATAAATACCTTATATAAGTGTCCTATTCCCTCAGGGCATAAAACTCATAGATTTATGCATACTGCAAATATATGATTACATTACAGTGTGGAAGAGAAAACAGCATGTGGGAGAGAAAAATAAGCTATTAGGAAGCATAAATTACCTGCAAGAACTTTCAGCTGTACTACAGGTTTTCGGCAGAACTCTTGAAACTGACTCTTTGGTTTCGCTGAGAAGAATACCCACATTTAATAAAGAACAATGATGTTTGCTTCTGAATTTGAACCACGGCAAGATCTGGCTTAGAACAGAGTGAAAGGAGCTGGTGCAGATGGTATTAGACAAACTCTGGGAGCTGTTTTTCCAAAAAAATAACTTAACTTCTTGTAACCCAGATCTCAACAGAGGCAAAATCTGGATGTCTTTCTTGCAGAGCTCCATACCTGGGACAGAAGATGGCAACGGGTTAGTTGAACTAATTTCCCCTCGCTTGGTTATGTCACTAGGAGATGGGGAAGGAATCCTAGCTCACAAAAAAGAAGGAGCTTGCTTACTGCACATATGCCACCTCATCGGGGTTGCAGAATCTGAATGAATCTCCCACATCTTTGTGTATGAGAAAGGCTAATCACAAAAGTCAGTGAGAGTAGAATATTTTGCCCTGCTTGAGTTGAAAGCCTACCAGTCTTTGGGGCAGATTATAGATCCATATATAGATCCTTATATATGCAAGATAGGAAATTTTAGGGATCTGAGTGGATGGTCAATTTAGAAAGCTAGGCAGGTCCTTGTCAACGTAACTGGGGTGACTTCTATTAGTAGATAAAATGGGCCTTTCTGGGGGGCAGCAGAACTGAAGAGCCCTTCGTTAAGGAGATGAAAGTTGATGTCTTCTGCTGATGGAGGATAGAAACCCGTGGTTTCTCTACGTTGCTATTTCTTTGCAAAGTCTGCATTTGGACTGTACTGTGAACTAATGAGGCTTCTATTCTTTGATTTAGATAGGATTGTAGAGGGATTTGTCCAGTGGTGAAATGTAAAATTTGTTACTACCAGTTCTGTGGGCGTGGCTTGGGGGGGGTAATATGACTGAGTGGCCAACTTTTTTTTTTTTTTTTACTTTTAAAACCATTTTTTCTACAACCTCTTCGGCTGAAGAGGTTGTAAAAAAAATGCTTTTAAAGCCTCTGACAATCCCAGCTGACTTGCCTGATCGGCAGAGGCTTTCTTTTTTAAAAAAAAACCTCTGATGATCCCAGCTGAGCCACGTGATCATCAGAGGCTTTTTTTTTTTTACTTTTAGAAGCATTTTTTCAGCCAAAGAGGTTGTAGAAAAAATGCTTTTAAAAATAAAAAAAAAGCCTCCGATGATTGCACGGCTCAGCTGGGCAGTGGGGGGGGGGGCAGGGATTTTTGCTACCGGTTCTCCGAACTACCCGCCTCCATCGCTACCGGGAGTATTTCACCTCTGGATTTGTCTGAGGCAGGGAGGGTCAATTTGGATCTGAAAGGATCAGGCAAAGAGAGCAGCTGGGTTTCACCTTGGTTGTGTCTAAAAGTCAGGGAGGAAAAGAGACGTAGCCTCCATTTTATTTGTTAGTTTTATTTTCTCTGCTACTCCTAGAACTGGTGTCCTTTTCTTTTCAATTGCAAAACTCTGGATGGTATTGTCCTGGACAAATCACTTTCAATTACTGCAGCAAATATCTAGTATAATTTAGGATCTCCACCCCCATAATCTAGTGGTTTGGGGAAAGAATGGTTTTACTTTTCCTATCTGAAAATTTGCTCACAAATGAGAAAAATGTGGGCCAGTGCATTTATTTTGTTCTTTGAGTGGCAGTGAAAACAAACAAGATATTAGCAGTGATACCATATGAAAATTTAAAGAACAATGATAGTACAGGTAAAAGATAGAAACAAGCTACATTGCTGATGTAAAGCTGTAAATTCATACTGTTCTGTGTAGAAAGCCAAAAGAGACAGAATAAATTTGGGAAACACATTTGAAACAAGCACTGCCCCCAAATAGTTTAAAAGATGCCTTTTAGATATCAAAAAGTGTGATTGTGTATGTCTATGTGCATGTTTTGGCGGGCTTCAAGCAGGCCTGATTACAATCATATACATTTGAAAGAAAGGTTGTTCTGAAAGTAAATAGAATTTCACAATATAAATAAGTTTAAATTCATGAAAGGAATATTGAAGGACTAGAAATATTTGGAAATGCGACTCAGAGTTTGGAGCACTATTTAAAAAAATTGGAGCAAACATCTGTCTGGAATTCCTGACCAAGTTTGTGGAAGATACAGTGGGAGCCTCCCCTGCTCTCTTTCTTAGTGACAAAATGCAGAACCTACTTAATTTCTAAAATTATCAGAGGGGGAGCAATTCTGAATCCACAAAAATGAAAAGAGGCTTATGCTCTTCAGTTGTTAATAAAAGTACTGTAGGTGCTCAAAAAGACATTTCAAATAACAATAGCACTTACTTATATACTGCTTCACAGTGCATGACAGCCCACTCTAAGCAGTTTACAGAATCAGCATATTGCCCCCAGCAATCTGGGTCCTCACTTTACTGACCTCGGAAGGATGGAAGGCTGAGTCAACCTTGAGCCGGTGAGATTCGAACTGCCAAACTGCAGGCAGCCAGATGTCAGCAGAAGAAGCTTGCAGTACTGCATTCCAACCACTGCGTCACCATGGCTCTTGATGAACCCACACTTCAGCTATCCTAACTTAAATAGGACAGTTTTTTTAATTAAAAGTATGGAGGGAACTTTTGTTTGGTCAAAGGGGATTCTATATAAACTGATAGAGGAATCAGAAGGAAGGAAGGAAGGAAGGGAGGGAGGGAGGGAGGGAGGAAGGGAGGGAGGGAGAGTCAACCTATTTTTCAAAGCACCAGAAGACAAGAAGCAATGGATGGAAACTGAACAAAGAGAGAAACAACCTAGAACTGAGGAGAAACGTCTGGCAATAAAAACAAATAACCAATGGAACAACTGGCCTTCAGAAGTTGTGGGTGCTTCAACACCGGAGGCTTTTAAGAAGGGACTGGGTAACTATTTGTCAAAAATGGTATAGGGTTTCCTGCTTAAGCAGGGAGTTAGACTACCTCCAAGGTCCCTTCCAACTCGTTATTCTGTTATATTTTTGGAGATTATTATAACAGCTTATTTGGGAATCATATTACATTTGTTGCATCCTTGATTAATTGCTAATATGTGACTTAAGGAATCTATGAAGGTCTTAATACTGCTTCCAAGTTCAAACTATTACAGAATATCTTTTACATTTTTTATTTTTGTCATTCTCCTTTACTAATCTAGACTTCCTTCCTTCCTTCCTTCCTTCCTTCCTTCCTTCCTTCCTTCCTTCCTTGATTCTTCCGTCAGTTTCTATTATAGCACTGCTTTGGTTTGATCTAATACATTTTCATCTTTCCTTATTAACTGAAATGTTCTCATTTGCAGCTCCAGTTGTATTTTTTCTTCAAGTAACCCTGTAAGTGTGCACTTACTGAAAACTAGATTTTTTTCCAGTAAGAATAAAAATGCCACAAATAATGCAGGTCATAATTTCTGAAACATTCCCATTTGTATTCTGGGTTACAAGGTGTTTATTTCTTATTGTTCCCTTTTCAGGCTCTTGGGTAAACCAAGTACCAATTGAAGAGAATATTTGTAATTCAGGTTGAACTGTGGTGTCCTTGGTGGTCTCTGAGCTTGGTTGTACGAATTGTCCACTTAAGAGGGAGAAATGTGTTAGAGTTTTCCTCTTAAATTATTTTCCTTATTAGGTACTGCATATCTATACACGCCATATAGTGCCGTGGTGGCGAACCTATGGCACGCATGCCACAGGTGGCAATCAGAGCCCTTTGTATGGGCATGTGCGCTGTCGCTCCAGCACAGATGAAACGCTGCCAGACATGCACTGAAACAAGAGATGGGCAGAACAGGGCTCTAATTGGTGGATGTGGCTTTGTTTCGTGACTCCTGTTCAAGTTGATAGACAGCCAGGGGCCCGTTTGCGAATGGTCCTTGCTCCTTTCCTAATGTTTCGAAAAACCCTCCCTGGCCTTTCGCTTTTCCCACCCCCGATTCCCTTCAGTAGTTGTCATTTGCTTGCCTTCTTTCAAAAATTACACAGATACACAAACAAATAACCTGTGCATTGATGAGACCTAATTGCAAAGAATGGTGTGTGTATAAGACTAGACTAGAGGGATCTTGCACACCGGTCTCTATCTCTGCAGCAATAATGGATCCCTCGCTGCCCACTTCCTCACCCCGTGCTTGGTCTCCTTGGTCTTTTCTTTTCCTGTGGCAGGATTGTCTCGGATCATGTGCAGAGTGCCTTTCAAATCAATCTCTGCAAATTTTCAGCCCTCATCAGAGCAATAGTAAGGAGAGAAGGAGAGGAGGACTCTTTAGCTTTGCCCTTCTTTGGTCCAGCTCCCTCCTGTCCTCCTATCCTGTGGCAATCTTTCACTCTCACCCCGCTTCCCTGCCGCATTCCCACGAGGACTGCTCCCCGTCTCTTTTTGGGAGACCGCCTGATCTCCCTTCTAGGGCTAGCCACGCTCTGCTGCCTCCTCTTACCCTCCCCCCGCTCCCCACACCAGTGGCAGCAGCAGGTAAAAGGGAGGTGGGCTGCCCTGGAACTTTGACAGGGTGTCCGGAAAAAATCTGGCCTGGGGAGGGGAGGGTGGCGAACCCCGCAGATGCTGAGACCTTCCCTTGCCAGAAGGTCTTGGCTGACCTGGTGCAGGGACGAGGACGGCAGAGCCATTGCAGTCGTGGTGGTGGTGGTGGTGGTGGTGTGTGTGTGTGTGTGTGTGTGTGTGTGTGTGTGTGTGTGAGAGAGAGAGAGAGAGAGAGAGAGAGAGAGAGACTGTGTGAGTGTGTGTGTGTGTGTGTGTGTGTGACAGAGAGAGACTCAGCTTGCTTCCCTTCTCCTAAATTTCTCCAGAAAGAGAAAGAGAGCACAGGGAGGGAAAGAGAGAGAGTGGGAGGGAAACAGAGGGGGAAGAGAGAGGGAGGGAAAGAGAAATGATATTACAAAAGTTTTTCTTTTTTATTGTTGCTATATGTAATATTTCAAAAGTAGGAAAAAAATGAAGGGGCATAAAAGTGCATTTATCATGTTTTTCTTAGAACAATTAGCTGAACTTTGCCTTGTTTATCATTATTTAGGTAGTAAAATCTCATTATTCAGGTTAAATTGCCGTATTGGCACTTTGCGATAAATAAATGGGTTTTTGGTCTGAGTTTGGGCACTTAGTCTCTAAAAGGTTCGCTATCACTGATATAGTGTATATGGAGACATGGTGGCACAGTGGTTAGAATGCAGTATTGCAGGCTAATTCTGCTGACTGCCTGCAGTTTGATCCTGGCTGCCCAAGGTTAATTCAGCCTTTCATACTTCTGAGATTAGTAAAATGGGAACCATTTTAAAAGGGGCAATATGCTGACTCTGTAAATCACTTAGCGGGGGCTATAATGCACTATGAAATGGTATATAAGTCTAAGTGCTATTGCTATTGCTATCTGTTTGTTCACTAAGCCAGCTTCCTGAAAACTGGCTGGTTTATATTCTTCTTAAATCTCTACAATAGCCCCTGCTTCCCATAACAGTAAGACATCATCCAGTTGTCCACCACGAGCCATTACAGTAATACAGAAGATATATTTTTGTCTTTGATTGGTAAAATAAAATAAAGACATTATCAGTGATATCATATGAAAATTGTAAGGGCAGTGATTGTACAGGTAAAAGATAGGCACAATAAAAGTTGCATATCTGCTCTAAAGCTACAACCCATAATGTTCTGTGTAGAAAGCTAAAAGAGTAAGAATAAACTCCAGCATCTAAGTTGTAGCTTCAGAAAATGACAACATGAGGAGGTTCCAGTCAGAGAGAAGTGGGCAAATTTAAATTATTCTGTGTGTCCTTGTTGCTAATGAGAAACAAGCCTATCTGGATGTCTTCTTTGCTTATATGCCTTATCTATGGGAGGAGCTGGCAATGGGATTAACTATGTGTTACATAGGTACAAACTGAATGGCCCATCAGCATCCCTTTTGTGCTCCTCACACTACGTGGGGCCAAAAGATTCATGGAACCCATTTTACCCCTTTCAACAACCTTAAGCCTCTGAAATGAATTTTGGAGCTTTACACGTTCTCAGTGAAAATATCTCCTCCTCCTTTGATGGTGTTAATTTCAGGAAGGAGTGAAAACCCTATTCTGGTTACTTTTTTATTGTTTCCAGTCTGATTAAGGACCCTTTCTATTTTCAAAGAAAAAAAATAGTTATGGCCCAAGTGACTAACCACATCATACAAAGAAAGAGGTTGATTTAATAAGCATATTAATTCTCCCTCTTTTTTTTCCCCTTTAATTTTTGTCATCTAGACTGTGAAGTACACCACATTTTCTACATCTTAGGGAAAATTCCACTTCAGAGTTTTCAGGTTTAAAGAAAGGGAAAGAAATACCTCCCTTCTGCCATTTAATGGCCACCCAGATTTAGGGATTTAATTATCCCTACTTCCTGTGGTATGAGGGGTAGAGGTTTTTCAGAGGTGGGTTTCAGCAGGTTCTGACCAATTCTGGAGAACCAGTAGGGGAAATTTTGAGTAGTTCAGAGAACCGGTAGTAAAAATTCTGACTGGGCCCACCCCCCATCTATTCTCTGCCTCCCGAGTCCCAGCTGATCGGGAGAAAATGGGGATTTTGCAGTAACCTTCCCCTGGAGTGGGCTGGGAATGGAGATTTTACAGTATTCTTCCCGTACCATGCCCACCAAGCCACGCCCACCAAGCCACACCACGCCCACCAAGCCACACCCACAGAACCGGTAGTAAAAAGTTTTGAAACCCACTACTGAGGTTGTTACAGCTCTTCTTATCATTTCAATTAATTATAATAACATGAGGTGGTTAAGTAATGCCACAGCCATCCCAGCTTGAAGTTGGGATGAGCTCCAGAATGGGCTGTGTGTGTGTTTTAGAATATAGTTCAAGCTTATCATGAAAGGCTGGGGACCCCTGTAAGAACTGCCATTTTATTTATTTATATCCTTAATCCTGATGTTAAACTCTCTTCTGGTATTTAAGATAGCGATTTGAATACTTTAAATCCCTCAGCTGTAACTAGGGTACTTGTGGCTGGAGAGTTTTGATTCTTGTACCTTACAAATGTTCTTCAGAATTTGCCTCCCCCAGAAACATGTCCCCTCTCCCCTTTTTTAAACCTTTCTTGTCATCAGAGGTCCAATTTTAAAATACTAAGTGTTGCAGAACTTTTTATGGATATAGGGGGGAAATCCGAAATCAAACCCCTTACATGGATGGATGTTTCATTCTCATATATGTATATTCAACGGATGAACCTCTGTTTTCAGAGGATTTATAGATGTTATCTGATATATTGTATGGCTTTGGGATGTCTTCCCAACATTCATAGCATTGGATTGGTAAGTGTATACATTTGTATAGTACAGCATTGGTAAGTGTATACATTTAGTTTAAATAGCCAACTTTTCTTTTTCCCTTGTCAAGTTATTATTATGTGGTGTGAAAGCTATGATTAATTAGCATTAAAAAATACAGTTTCTACACTCTGTGATCTCAGGCCAACCATATTATATCTCAGATATCGTCACACCAATTAACAGTATCTGGACTTAGGCAAGGATGACGGGAGTTATGCCTATACACCATACTGTCCAAACCTGGCATATTGTGACTTCCATTTTTCCCAAAATTAAAGAAACACTTTTGTAGACATCTGTTTGACTAAGATGGAGAGATGGAAAGGACTGTCAGGACTTAGTTAAGGAGACAAAGTCTTTCAGGATGGCTTTAAGAAGCTTGTCTAATATTGGCGGACGTGTGTAGCAAATGGTGGTGATTATACAGAGAAGTAAATACAGGTAACAAAAGAACTCATTTCAAGAATTATTTTCCTATTTCGTTGATCAAAATATCCTTATTAAAGTTTTGGCAGTGGAGGCATTTCTTTTCATTCAACTCTGATGTTTTGTCTATCTAATATTTGTACTAGCCATGATTATTGGCAAAATGCAATGTATGCTTGTGAAGTGTAACTATCAAAACTGAGTATTAATCAATATTTTACATTTTTGCTGATCAAATTATCAGGCTGTCCAGGCTGTCTAAAGCGTGCATATTGCATTAAGGGGAGGATCCATGTGGGCATTAATTAAAATGTGATTCTTGCCTCATCAATATTTCTATTTATAAAAAGTAAGCAAGTTGTAGAATCATTCTTTTCTTTTTTTCCCAGTCAGTTTGATTTGCAGTTAGATAATCTGTACTTTGGCTATCTAATGAGAAGAGAGCAACTCATTGGAGTCGGATGTGACTGGACAACAACAGCGATCTGCACTAACGTGTGAAATATTGCCCTGGCAGTATGTTTGATCAGTTGAAGTAACTGTACTTCTTTTAAGTTTGAACCCGTATCCAACTAGCTTTCTGGTTGTTCTGCAGTTATAGACTAGAGCATACCTGCTCTGCTAAACTGCCATGTGTTATATGTCACCAATTGTTTCTGAAGGGCAGCAGGAGATGACAACATCTTCTGTTGCTCCCAGCCCACCATGAATGTGACCTGTCCCTCATCTATTTAATTCATGCTAAAAGTAGTATTTTATAATGTTGCTATCCAGTTTGCCTGTTCTACCTATGTGTTTTGATCCTAATGTAAACTCAGCAGAAATGGCTAAGGTGGAACTAGAACTCGTGGTCTCCCACTTTCTAGTTCTGGTGCCTTAACCACTAGACCAAACAGGCTCTATTATAGCTTGTTTTGTTCTGTCCAGTGAAAACTGAATTGTAAATTAAATTGTCTCTAATCTGTATATTCCAAAAGTTTAGGACCCAGAGAGAAAGGCCAACTGCAGGTCAATTCCTTGAACCCTATAGTGGAGAACATGCTTTTTTAAAAATTGTGCAGTGAGTATCTCATGAATATTCCCCCTTTTCCCCTGGCTAGGGTCTATAAATATCCTCCTCTCCCCGCCAAAAAATCAGGCAACAGAAAGACAACTGTGCAAGGCCTATCTAGTGAGAAGCGAGCCCAGTTTTATATACATTATTAGGAAACCTATTTCTTCCAGTGTGACAGCAGAGGGCCATTTGTATGAAAAAGCAAAATAGCCACCTCATTGCTTTTTCAAAACATATACAAATGTGAATTTTGCTGGGTAGGAGGGCTGGAGCACCTCTGGAAATCAAGATAAATCTGCTTATACACACATGGCATAATTTGTAGAGAAGGCAAGGTTTATACAAGAAATTGAAGCTTTAAACCTCAAGTACCATAAATAGTATATTTTAAAGCTTCAAGTCAGTTGTAGGCTGGGGGCCAGATCCCTTATTTGGCAGCTGTCGTCATTTTATGATTTATTAAAATGAAGTAACAAAGCGAGACATAACTATTAACAAGGGTGTTTGCAGCATCAGTGGAATATTCCAAAAGCTGGTTTCTTTGCCTTTAATCCTCAAATATCTTGATAGGAAAAGTCTTTCTTCTGCAAAGTTGAAAAGGAACAAGACGCAGCCAACCCCCTTCTCTTCTGGTAGCACGAGACTAGTGACCCAGGGGTTCGGCTTTATCTTTATTGTTTCTGTTTCTTTAAACAAAAAGGAAATGTTCAATATAAAAATTAGCAATCCTTTTTTTTTTTTAATGCAGATGGTTTTGCTAAAATGCATGGGTGCTTTGATGTATCATGTTTGCAGGCAGAAAACAACAAATAGAATTCAGAGGACTTAATGGAAAGAGGGGCCAATGAGATCTGGTGAGAAGAAGCAGAATAAACCATATACAGATACTGTTACATTTGCTTAGCAATGGCTTGTGAATAAGTCAAAATTGTGGGATTCACATAGCATACTAAGCCACCAGCTTGTAAACTACCTTATGGTTTAGCACATGATATGAACCCAGCCACAGAATGAAATACGAAATAGGCTACCACTGTACTGTTGCACTTGTTGACATAGGCTACATTCACAATTACAGTGTTAGTTAGTTAGTTAGTTAGTTAGTTAGTTAGTTAGTTAGTTAGTTACAGTGCAGTTAGTGCCAAGTAAGTTAACTGCAGACAATTCTTTATCTTCGGATTTACCAAACTTTTCAAATGTTAGGTAATTGCTTAGGATGTTTGATGGTTCAGCATCTAGGTTAAAGAAGTTCAGGGCAGGGTGAAATTCACCTACCGGTTCTGTGGGTGTGGTATGGTGCATGTGGCAGGCAAAATCTCCATTCCCTCCCCACTCCTGGGGGAAGGATATTGCAAAATCTCCATTCCCACCTCACTCTGGGGTCAGCCAGAGGTGGTATTTGCCGGTTCAAAATTTCTGCTACCAGTCCTCCAGAACCTGTTAGAACCTGCTGAATTCCATCTGGTTCAGGGTGGCCATGAAAAGATTTTGAGTGCTCAGAGTAAAGATGGTGGACAGAGGATTAAAAATAGTGTGTTCGCTACGTGAAGTTTACAGCCAAATGCATTGAGCAAACAAGGTAATTGAGGGTCAACATGATATAGATTATGAAACTGATCATGGATCAAACTGCCTGCTCATTAGATTTACCATCCAGTCTCCTTGCAAAATTACCATGGATAATGGCAGGAATGCTATGGGTTTGTCCTGAGGTAAAAGACCCCCATCCTGATCATGTATGCTGATCCTGCAGCTTCAGTATACCAGATTGCAAATGAACTGAAGCCTTAGAATGTCATCTTCCATTTCCCAGAGAGCTTTGTTATGAAAATGGAGTATCCAAGCCCTGCTTATCCATATGATTCTTTGACCCCCGTGACCTTAATGCTTTGTTTGGATTAATATAGAGAGGTATGCCTCATACAAGGCATTGTTAAAATTATGGAGATAAAATTGTGGGAGGAGAAGATTGTTCCTGTTGGTAAAAATCCTTCTATCCCTTTTAATGAAAAACTGGCTGATAACTGTAGCAATCAGGACCAAATACTGATGGGTAGATAGAAAGGACAATCCTTAGAGCCTTTCATTAGTGTCAAGTGATTCTCAGGGTTTTTCAAAATGGGGTCTTAGTACAGTGGTGGATTCACATTTTTTTACTACTGGTTCTGTGGGCATGGCTTGGTGGGTGTGGCAGGGAAAGGATACTGTAAAATCTCCATTCCCACCCCACTCCAGGGGAAGGTTATTGCAAAATCCCCATTTCCTCCCAATCAGCTGAGACTCGGGAGGCAGAGAATAGATGGGGTGGGGCCAGTCAGAGATGGTATTTACCGGTTCTCCGAACTACTCAAAATTTCTGCTACCGGTTCTCCAGAACTGGTCAGAACCTGCTGAATAGCACCTTTATCTTAGTAGTAGGATATATTTTGGCAAAATGTATACATGCCATATAAAATAGCTGTTAGATATCTTAAACTTATCAACAGTTGTATCCAATGTAATATAATAACCTAGATTGTTTCAGAATATTTTTGAACAATGAAAAATGTAAATATTTAGCATTGCTAGATAAGACCTAGGGTGGCAAGGGGCAAGAAGAATGAAAATGTTTGAAAACAAATAGGAAAATTTCCCATGTTTCTGTATCTCTTTTTAAATAAACTAAGATCATAGCAATATGTTCTCATACTTTCACCAACCACATAAAAGTAAATTAGGCTTAGGTTAGAAACAATGTTTGTTTCTTTAATAATGTAAACCAATGCACGGTGTTCTAAGCATAATCTGTGTTATCAAGATAATATTTATCTTGATAACATAGTATTGTCCAACTGCCTTCGACATAAAATCTCTTAACTTTCTAGTATCTATCAAGTTTTAACACTCTAAATTTCAAGAGCAGAAAATTGAGAATTTTTGAATAGCAAGATGTCCATATATATAAAAGCCAAGTATTTTTCTTGATAATCAGGAAATGTGTGATTTATGTAAAGTTAAGTTGACAAATATTAAACAACTGGATGTCAAAGAAATAGCCAATTTCTGAAATCCTTTTCCTTAGACAAACACTGAATTCTTAGTTTGAAGAAGAAATGTACATTCCAAAAATTAATTGTAATATATTATGGTACTTTATACGAATAAGGGAGGAAGGAAAAGCTGAGTGTAAAAGAAAGACATATGGATAACAGTATGCTCCACCTGGTACATATTTCCTAGCTTAAGGCTGAAATGATTTCATTTTACTTTTATAAGAATCGTTGGATACAGAAATGCACATAGTATTTGGCGTGTTTTATGAACACTTTCTTTGCGTCTAACCTCTTAGAATAGAAGACATATCTTTCAGAAAGAAATATGGGTGTGTTAGATTAAATCTTTTAATTTATCCTAGCATGGATTGCCTTTCACAATGTTATTGAGAATTACAAGAATTGCAGTCCAAAACATCTAGACTGCAAATACATTGCGTCAGATACATTTTGTCTTAAACTTTTTTTTTTTTGCTGCTGATGTTTAAGCGGTAACCTTTTTAAAAAAATATTGTATACTCTGACAAACATCATGCAATTTTTGATCAGATTTGTTGTTCTCATATTTAACCAGCTTTTAAACTGAATACAGGTAGCCCTCGCCTTACAACCACAACTGAGCCCAAAATTTCTGTTGCTAAGTGAGACATTTGTTATGTGAGTTTTGTTCCATTTTACAACCTTTCTTGCCACAGTTGTTAAGTGAATTATTCCAGTTATTAAGTTGGTAACATGGTTGTTAAGTGAATGTGGCTATCCCATTGACTGTGCTTCTCAGAAGGTCACAAAAGGTGATCACATAACCCCAGGGCACTGTTAACTGTCATAAATATGAGTCAGTTGCCAAGTGTCTGAATTTTGTCCATGTGACCACGGGGATGCTGAAATGGTCCTAAGTGTGAAAAAGGTCATGTCACTTTTTTCAATGATGTTGTAACTTTGAACAGTCACTAAATGAACTGTTGTAAGTTGAGGACTACCTGTACATTTGTAAAGAGCAAGAACACTTTATCTTTAAATACCAAAGTATTTTCATCCATCCATTCATCCATCCATCCACCCACCCACCCACCCATCCATCCATCCATCCATCCATCCATCCATACTGATATAATATTGTGGATATTAAGCTACAAAACAATCTCATCTTTGTCAGCCAAACTGATTGCTTCTTCCTTGGGAATGTTTCAATTAAGGAATAATCACTTAAAAAAATAACTACTGACACAACAGACAAGGAACTGCTTATTATTCCAGGAAGTAGTTGCTACAGGTATGTGGAAAGTCTCATATTCACTAATCTCTTCACAGAATTCAGTGATTACATGAGTTCCTATATAATAGAAAGACAGCACATCTCCCAAGCTCACAACAAGAAACGTGCAAACATTTATTTTGAACAATCAAGTACAATGTCAAGCTGTCTCATGATTAGGAAAAATGTCCATATTTATTAACTTTCAAAAATGAAAGTTAATAAACCAAACTTCTAATATATATGAAGACAGGTTCACCCTCCCTGTGGCTCCAGAGAGTTAGCCACTTGGGAAAACACCCAATTTTGAGGAAAAATGAAAAGCAGATTAGAATAGTTTAGTCTTATTCTAGTCTGTTTTTTTCATTATTTCTTCTCCCCTCACAGAGGCTTCCAGACAGGGTGGGAGTCTTTGGTTGTGTCTGAACAAAAATTACAGTAAATAGAGTAATGGCTGGAGAGACCTATGTTTGGGATAAGTACAAATTACTGAAGAGCAGAAAAGGAGTAAATCAGGCATAAAAGGTCCATAAGGAAAATTTCAGAGGCCCTCAGAAATGTCTGGGCCAAATACCCTTTTCTTGTCTTTGCTGAAAGTTTCAATGGAGTAGAAGACACTTCTAGGTGGTGCTTGGGATAGTTATTAAGCCATAGCTAGCTTGATGGCTACAAGAAAGGGAACATCAGGATGAATCAACGGAGGGAGAAGAAAATATCAGCTTTATTTGTATTGGAGACAATTTTTGAAATTAATTTTTTGAAAATTGAAATTAATAAATTCAGAGTGAGTTCTATTCATAGGCTTTTTTAAAAAAATTGAATGAATTATTTGCAGTAAATATACAAATAACCCTGGTGGCTGCTGGGGTCCTCAGCAAAGGAGGTACTACTTGTGGAGCCTTTTGAGCTAAAATTATCCCACCTGTATTATTTAAGCAAGTCTGGACTCTAGGAGGGGTAAACAGAGGAGAAGGGTTGTGATATGGTGTTAAGAGAGGCGTCAGGGTAGAGAGATACATGGAAAACGATTAAATGTTGATGGGAGAGCAAGACACGTTTGGAGGATGAAGGGTGGTGACCTAACTAAGATGACAGCAATGGTGGCTCCTTCAACTTGAAGTCCTGCACTTTAATGTTAGCATGGTTGCTACTAAAACATATGTTATTTTAAGGACTTTGTCCCAGAGGAATGCACTGATTTGACTTTCATTTCTGACAATTTGTTTATCAGGTTACTCTATTGTTCAGAAGCAGTGGTGGGTTGCTACCGGTTCGCCCTGGTTCGGGTGAACCTGTAGTAGCGGCAGTGGGAGGCTCTGCCCACCCACTCGGACATCATTAAATACCCTCTGCGCATGCGCAGAAGTGGTGCGCGCGTGAGCGAAACGAGTGCATGTGCGCAAGCGAACCGGTAGCAAAGGTAAGTGAAACTCACCACTATTCAGAAAACAAAAACCAGCAGATGAGGAATAACAGAATAATAGAGTTGGAAGGGACTTTGGAAGTCTTCTAGTCCAACCCCATGCTCAAGCAGGATACCCTAAACTTGATTTCATTGAAGGTCGCATGAGGCTTATTTTTGACCTTCGGGGGCTTGGTGGGCGTGGCCAGCTCGACATCACTTGTGTCTGGGATACCTGTGGTGGCCTGGGTGGGGCTGGGGGGAACAACTTTTGCTAGTAGTTTGTTTTGCTAGCACTCTGCCAGTGAAAAGGGAGCTTGGGAGGGGCACATGTGCCCTTCCCAGGCTCCATTTTTGGCTGTGACAGCTTCCTGCAGCACTCTGCCAGTGAAATGGAGCTCGGGGGCCATGCATGCCTCTCCCAGGCTCTGTTTTCAGCTGTGATGGCCTCCTGCAATCCTTTGCCAGTGAAAACGGAGCTGGGGGGGCTGTGCACAGCCCTCCAGGGTTCCATTTTCAGTTGTGACAGCCTCCTGCAGCACTCTGCCAGTGAAAACGGAACTCGGGGGACTGCGCAAAAACGTTTTCATTGGCACAGGCACCGCATGCCGGTCCTTCACTGTTTCCAGGGCTGCCCTGCGTGCCAGATCTAAGCATCCCATGGGCTGCATCTGACTTCCCTGCCCTATATCATTTCAGATAAATGGCTGTCCAATCTCTTTTTAAAAATCTCCAGCATTGGAACATCTACAACTTCTGGAGACAAATCGTCATGCAGGACTGTGGTCTATAGAAATTCTGTCTTATTCACAATATGCTGCATCCTGTAACCTGTCAGTTTTGAATGCATGTTGGTAATAGTGAGTGGCCAGGGCAGTATAGGTATTTATATTACTATGCGGTCTGACATGTTTATTTCCTGAGCTGAGGTGATCTCAGGGATGGCATGGGATTGTTCCATGCTCCTTGTCTCATGGGATTTCTATTGGGTAAAGAGACTCAGGATTTTATGTAATTCATTATTTGAATGGACCTGTCCAAGTTGGTATCTAATCTTATATATCACAGACAGCATATTTGGATAGGATTTTTGGTGATGAAGTTGGTATCATGAATATGAAGGATACCTATATTATCCCATTGTCATAGGCAGATCACACAGTAGTAAGTTTAGGGCTGATGCTTGTGTCTCCCTACCCACAGCACAAACATATTCCAGTAATCTCATCTTATTCTTCAGGAAAATTAGCTTCATAGTATTACCTTTCTCTCCCTATCAGTTTACAGCTGTAAAAGCTGTAATGTTATCCATCACCATTGCAGTAATTAATTGGATTTGTTAAGCTGCCCAGCTCCAAGAAGAGGCAACAATAATATAAGTCAAACACATAAATTAAAAACATAACTAAAAACTACACAACTTAGACCAAAACAGCATTCCCCAACATTTCTAGATAGTCCTTGATCCAAATACTAACAAGCCTGGCCGAACCCAGCTCTCCTTAGCCTTTGAGCTCTGATAAGATTAGCCAGGTACTGCCATCTGCTGAGAACTTCAAAATTTAGAAATGCATTGGTTGGCAACTAGAAAAATCTGCCTACTGAGGGATGAATTAGATTGAAAAAAATTGTTTTAGCTAGGGAATTACTGGTAGGCTTAGCGGTTACACCATTCTACAAAAATATATTTCTGAAACTAGACTATGGAAGGTCACAGTACTTAACACACTGGAGCTAGTTATATTTCAAATAAAAATATACTTTGAAGATGTTTGTATCTTTTCTTGATTGCCAGATGCTATCTATGCTGTACTCTTGAGATGAGGTCAGAATGTAAAGTTAGATTTTGTTCCTCATTCCAGATTTCTGGATCTTGACTAAATATGATCTTATAAATTGTGTGTCTTCACTAAAAGCATCTCACCATTAATAATTTAGCTAACATTCAGTGTTTTGTTTTCATGCCTAACACGCTTTTGTTCTGTTTTCTAAGTTGTTTAAGGAGGAAATGATCTAATGCTTTGTGCTGTTAAGTCTTTTGATATTAATAGTAAAATTCCCTTTTGAACCAAGACCAAATCACAAGCCAACATAATTACAGGATTTTGGATTATTATTTCTGTTAAATGAAGGTATGGAAAAAGAATATTGAGATCATGAGAGAGAAAAAAAAGACTAATCAGGAAAAGAAAAGGACAATGGCAATACACATGTTCATCATGGCAAAAACCATGATGCCTTACCAGATAGACATCAGAACTTCCCAATTGTAGTAGAGAAATCAATAATGTTTCTGCTGAGATTAAACTGAATGTCATTTTTCAGTGATTGGGTTTGTATACAGATACTCCTCACTCAGTAACCATTCAAAGTTACAATGGCACTGAAAAAAGTGACTTATGACCATTTTGTCACACTTACGACCATTGCTGCATTGCCATGGTCACATGGTCAAAATTCAGACACTTAGTAACTTACTCATATTTTTGACAGTCCTGAGGTCATGTGGTCACCTTTTGCAAACGTCTGACAGGCAAAGTCAAGGGAGAAGGCAGATTCACTTAACAATCGTGTTACTAACTTAACAACGGCAGCGATTCACTTAACAACTGTGGCAAGAAAGGCTGTAAAACGCGGCAAAATTTACTTAACAACTATCTCGCTTAGCAACAGAAATTCGGGCTGAATTGTGGTCATAAATCAAGAACCACCTGTAGGGCATTCAGTTGTAATGTGATTTGTCTTAGAGTATATTGGCTTAGTGTGCTATTTGAACCTACTGTATTTTTTGGAGTATAAGACACACTTTTTTCCCTCCTAAAAGAGGATGGAAATGTTGGTATGTCTTATACACCAAATACAGCCATTTTTGGCCTCCCAAAGCCCCGCCCCGCTTGTCCCATTTTTGCAAAAATGGGGATGTTTTTCACCCGTTTTTGCAAAAAACTGGGGCATTTTTGCCCTCCCCCAGTCCCCAGGAGCACTCTGCAGGCCTCCCAAATCCTCTGCATGCCCCATTTTTTGCAAAAACGGGCAAGAAATGGGCCCGTTTTTGCGAAAAATGGGGTGGGCAGAAGGTTTGGGAGGCCTGCAGAGTGTTCTTGGGGGCCAGGGAGGGCAAAAACCTTTTTTTTCTTACTTACCTCCTCGAAATCTTGGTGCATCTTATACACCGGTGCATCTTATAGTCTGAAAAATATGGTAGCTGCAATGGTTTGTCAACTATAATTTAGCATCAATTACATGCCTGGGAATAAATCAGGTCTGAGGTCATTGGTGATTTTCTTCTTACTTTACATAAAAGTAAAGTAAAGTAAAGTTTTAACCATTAAAGCACTGCACTTTCTTTTTATTGTAGCAGGCTTATGGCTAGCAATAAGGTGTATTCTAAAGTTTACAGCTGCTGAAGAGATAACCTGATCCATGCAGTTTTTGCAATCATTTTTTAAAAAGAAGTCAGACCTGATAGAGTAGTAAGTTAAATTTTTGAGGAGGGGCAGAAACAGAGCCAGGGATTTTGGCCCAACTAATCTGCTGAATAATAACAGAAAACTGAATGCTCTAGCAAGGACCAGCTTTTATGTTTTAGGAGTAAGGCTTTGGACCTGCATTACGTGTCATCAGCACTTTGTGTTAGATAACACGTAGCCAGGAGAAACTTCTAATGTAATTTGGGATATGAGATAAAAATAAAGGCCCAACTCCAGGTGACTACATGGATACTTCTGTACAGTCTTTTTGGCAGTGATATGGAAGCTTTGACCATAGCATCATTTGGCATTTTTTTAAAAAAAAATATTTTCTTCGACTTCTCAGTTTACCCTACAGCCAAGAGGTTTTCTGCTGGACTTTTTTTATTCAGGTTTTAACCCAATCAAACCCTGTTCAGATATTCTGAGGTCAATCAAAGTTAACTAGATGCTGCTATCTATTTTGATAAAGTACAACACTACTAGGTCTATAGCAGGGGTCCTCAAACTTTTTAAACAGGGGGCCAATTCACAGTCCCTGTTGGGGGCCCTGACAGGACTGTCTGAGTGGGCATGGCTAGATAGTCATGTGACTGGGTGGACATGGCTAGGTCATGTGACTGGGTGGGTGTGGCCAATTTAACAGTCCATTAAACAATGCATACAAATTAAACTTTAATTTGTTTTGCTTCTGGGGGTGTATCTTTTTGGTTTTGTTTGCATGTTGCTCTTTTGGTTGACTTTTCTTTTTACTAGATCAGGAAACTCAGTTTTGCAACAATTCTTCTCAGCCTCAAGTAGCTTACAATCAAAAAGTCTCTCTGTGTGTGTCTCTTGTCTCTCTTTCTCTTTTTCTGTCTATCTCTCTCTCTATATATATATCTTCTCTCTCTCTCTTTCTCTCTCTCCCTCTGTCTATCTCTCTCTCTCTCTCTGTCTATATAGGAATACGGCTCCTTGGTCATCAGAAAATTAGCATAGTGTTAAAGCCTTAAGCAGCTCTGAGATATCGTGCCCTTATGTTAACATGAATCAGTTACCGAAATATCCCCAAGAATTCTCCCAAGCAAGAAACTAAGGAAGCTTGCCAGTATCCAGGGTCTTCCTTTTTCCTACCTGCATGCATGTTTTATGACTTAGGCTAACCTATTTAACCCTGCATTGTTTTCTTCTAATGCTTATACATTCACAATTTTCCTAAAACATTATTTTCTATAGAATTTAAATTTACCTCTCCTGCTTTGTATCTTTGTTTTTGTCGACTGCTTTATATTTAAATTTTATTTAAATATTATTTATGATATATAAATGTATCAAGCAAAATGCAACAACAAGGATTTCCTTGTCAACCTTATCAGGGGAGGAAAAAAAACATGACCAGATAAGCTAATTCAACTTTATTGCAAAGCTACATTAAAAGTATCTTGCAAGTACAGTTCTCCTTCCATTTCCTTTACAGCCTGAGGAACTAAGAAAGTCCTCTTGCTCACTATCCAGCTTCAGGCTATGCTGTTTCTTATCTGATTATACCTTAGGCAGCATTTCTTTTCCCAGTCTCCTATTGTCTTTCCATATGAAAAGTAAATTTTTATTTCGGGGGAATTAAGTTCCTATTACCCAATAATGTCATTACTATGGCCACCAGAGTTGGACTGCAAAAATCCAGACAATAGCAAAGAGAAATACAGTACCAAAAATTTTAAACCACTGCTCCCCTTGGTAATCAGCCAGATTTTTGCAGCCCATATCTTATTCTACAGACATGGAAATACTTAAAAAGTTAGGCTACAAACCCGAAGAATTAATGTCCTCATCTCAGAAATAGTATCATGATTAATTTTCATTTCCCCTAGTACCAATTACAATCTTTTTGCCCCTTTCAACTTTTGCTTGCTCTCCAAAGCTAGTACAGGTGAATGGCAACTTCTGGCAGTTAAACCAAGAGGAATTTTCTGAGCTACAAGGTTAGGTACTCAACAGATAGTAAATGCTGCCACCTGGAGGACGGCTACACATTCAGGCAGCATCAGTGTAGAAAGAGAAGGGATTTCACAGAATGCAAGCTCTCTTTTTGGGACTGAAGCAAAACACAAATCTGCCGAGATAAAATAGTTTAACAGCTGTTCTTACTCCCTAGAGAATCCTGAGAATTGTAGAGCTATGAGAGGGAAAGCTACACTTTCTGTATCTTTCCCAAACTATAATTCTAGAAATCTTTGGAGGAAGTTTCAACTAGGTAATATAAAGCCAATAAGCTGCATCTACACAATACAGCACATTCAGCTTGTAAAAAAAGATTGTCTACTACAATTTTAAACACCTTACACAATATTACTCTAATAGGTAACATTATAAACAATTAAGTTCATTTCTGCAGAGGAGGTATATTACATTTTTTAAATAAAGCAAAAACTTTATTTCATATTAATACCAACCAATTCATTAATGAAGGAAGCAGAAAACATCTTATTGTAAGGTTCTGGCTTGCCTTTTTGGACCAACCTCTGTGCACAGCCTCACTTGACATGATGAGCTTGATATGGAAAACATTTTTTCAAAAGTGAGAATAATCATTTTATTTTCAGGGGAAAAGGGAAAAGATCCTTAGAGTTGTTCCTTATTCTGGTTTAAAATTTAAAGGAGACATTTAAAGGAAGTTGTAGGTCTATATTTAAAAGTTCAAAAAGGAACTATGACGTAAAATGTACCTTCTCTGCTTTGAATTCTTTATGGTTCATTTTCCCTCAGCAGTTTAGGGAACCAATTTAGGACATTCTTAAAATATTAAATAGAGATTCTGGATATAGAATTGACTTTTCAGAAGAGTAGTGCATTTGTCCATTGCGATGAATACAGGTGCTGTTTCGGGGCTGTGAAAATTTAGTTAAAAGATATATTAACCATACAATAAATAATTTAATGCACTTGGGAACCATGTATCAAATCAGGGTTTATGATATGTAATCCTAACTCTAACCCAGTCAATGGCTCATGCTAAACTATCACCAAGCAAGCCACATGATGGTTTAGTATGGTGTGTAAACTCAGTCAGATTCTTTGTGTTTACCCTGCTCTTTTTTTGTAAAAGGAAGGGCACTGAGGAAAAGAAAGAAGATAGTTTAGGACATCCAGTTGGGATAGGTTATAGTTTGTTAGGATACAGAACCAATTTGGGGTTCACATGTTTTCAATTTTCTAACTTGTCTTAATGAGTCAGGCACCAGGTGACGTATCTGTGATAACAGAATCATCACAGCAAAACTATGAAGCAACAGCTTTGTTGCCAAGTGAAAAATCTGCCCTATGAGGCATAATGGCAGAGTTATTTGAGAGATCAGTAATTTGTTGGTTTGTTTTTATGGTGACTGTCTGGCTGCTATACAAACAGTTTCCATCATTCATATTACTCTGGCATGGACTGCCTTGGTTTGCCTTGCTCATGAATGTTGGATTCACATTCAGATTTCCGTTTCCAATTTGGGGAAGGAGAAAGAGTTCTGGCATGTTGGAGAGAACCATGTTTTCCAAGGAAAACTATGTGAGTGGTTATCTAGATTCTCAGTTGTTGTTATGAACAATAGTAAATGGACTAAGTCAGAATTGGGAAGACGAGGGATTGATCCCCTTCACTCTGTGTGCTTGGCAGAATGATGTTTTGAAATCAGATGCTGTCTCTGCATCCATCCAGTTTTGAAAGATTATTTTGACTTTCACATATTTCCCTTCCAACAAAAATGCCTATTTCTAGATTTGTCCCTGACGTGGTTAGGATTCAGACTAGGGAATGTAAGGCTGCTTGCCAATATCAGAATTTAAGCAATGCTAGCTTTGGTTGACATGGAAAGTCACAGTCTGGTGGATTATAGTTGGATTTTTTTTTCCCTTGTCAAAAAAAAATTCTGTAGTTCAAAAGCAGGAGAAGGATACATTTTTAGTTTCAACTGAACCAATAGAATTGCTAAAATGCCCTACCTGTCTTTTTATTGGCATGTTAGGAGAATCTGGACATTTCTGCTGCTTTCAGGACAATGAATGTATTATCAGTTATGCCATTATGGATACTGTAATTGCTTGGCCTACCATTATGGCCAAATCAAGTGATTGGGAGTAACTGAAGATGGTCTGCATAGATATCTACAATAGAAAGTCAAAAAATACTTTCATTTTGGACCTTTCTCCTTTCAATCAGTACATCACCATATCAGATGCATAGGAATTCTATCCTTTCTAGGATCCTGGAAAGACAATCCTGTTGTGGTGGTGCAGTGATTAGAATGCAATACTGCAGAATAATTCTGCCGAGTGCCAGCAGTTCAATTCTCACCAGCTCAAGGTTGACTCCGCCTTCCATCTTTCCGAGGTCAGTAAAATGAGGACCCACATTGTTGAGAGCAATATGCTGACTCTGTAAACTGCTTAGAGAGGGCTATAAAGCACTAGAAAGCAGTATATAAATCTAAGTGCAATTGCTACTGCTAAAAGCAGAGTAAGATTGTCCTTTCATCCAATCCCTACAAAATCTTGCAGGGGAAAACATGTTTAACTTTTGCAATGGCAAATTCTGTACACTTTTTGCCACTGTCAAATTCTGCAGGCAGAAATTTGAGATATTGTGATCAGGCTGTGATTGACAAGTTCTCCTTGTTGTTCATTTGAATAATTGGCTTACCATACCATGGCCTTTCTACAAACAGTAAGGGAAAAGAAGTACTAGAAGAGATATGGAGACTGAATTAGCAAAAGTAGTAGGAGCAAGTATTGGATCCATGTTTAGTTATTTTCCTATTTGAACTTACTATCTTGAGGGGAAAACATCTTTAAGATATATTTAGTTTGTTTATATACTGTAAACAATCTATAGATGACAACAAATTAAAATATTATTTTAAAATCTTAAAAATATATGACTTTCTTAATCAATCTCAATGCTCCTTTATGAATTCACATCAATTTGCTTCTTTAACTTAATAGCACAAGTTAAGAAATTTGCCACTGTAAATAGTTCCAAAATCATGAATAATGTATATAAGAGAAGAAGGTGATGAATATGAAGCATGGTGTAATACTGGTAACAAGGGTATTTGCAGATGAGTCTCACAATGTCATTTCATGTTCTATTTTTAAATGTAATGTATTCAAATATTCCACTCTTTTTCATTTTAACATGGAAGCTACAGTGATATTTTCAGTTAAGATTTATGTTACAAGGTTATTGCATAAACACGAACAGCAAATAAACAATTTAATTTTATTTATTTAAAACATTTTGGTATAGCCGCCCATCTTTCACCCAACTTTTGGCAGCTCTCAATCCAATATACACCAGGGACACAGAAGTCAGTGAGACTTAGTATAAATGAATATTTCTGTATTTATTTAACTATTTTTAGAGTTCGCTAATTCCAAAGGACTCCGAGTGTCATACAAGAATCAAAAATTGATATAAAACAAAAATCTACATTTCCAGGTAAACAACCATAACTGGCATTACAACTCAAATTAACTGGGCCCAAAAAGATGCTGAAACAAAACAATTTTGCTTCTGAAAAGTTAACAAAGGACCACATATATCTTGAAAGGGTAGAGGCTAATATTGAGTATTAATCTACCTTCCATGTTCTTCTCTTGGAATAAGATATGCTCTGTAGGCTTTGCTAGACTAGATAGGCAGATTCAGTTCAGGTAAGATGTTATATATTCTGCTGCTGCATTAGAAATGGCTTTTAAAGTAATAACCATCACTTTGAATTGAACCCAGCTCCTTGGTAGTTAATGCAGAAGTTTTAAAATTGGTGTTATTTGAGCCTGGCAGGACTGATCATGGCAGTCACTACCTTTTCAACAAGTTGCTATTTCTGGATTGTTTCCCAAGCAATACTCATATAAAACATGTGTTAGTAGACTAACTGGGTAGCAATCAAAATGTGAGTCAGTGATATCAGAGCATACTGGTCCAGGTAGGCTGGTAAGTGGTATATCAGCCAAAGCTGAGTAAAGCACCCTCCTGACCGATGCCAGGAATCTAGGAGTATCTCCAAGTTGTGAACCCCCTCTTTTTTGAGGAGGGGAGATGGATCAGCCCAGATTAACTACTGGGGTTGATGTCATTGGATTACTGACATGTTTACTGATGACAAGTGGCTCGATTCTTGGAAGGATTTAATCTGAGCATGCCTTATCCCATCCAGATTGTAAACAAATTTGAATTATTTCTAGTCCAGTCTAATTCACTGCCAAGGATTTTTAGATAATCTTTTATGCTGGGTTCACCCAATATACAAGGCTAATATGTTCTTGGCTAGCTGATGGTTTAGGATTTTGTACATACACAGTTCAGGCAAGCATGTTCATTATTAAACCATAATTCAGTGTTATTATGAATATAGGTTTCCAGAGCAAGTTCCGAAATAAGACTGGGAGAGACCGGGAGTACCTTAAGAAAGACTTCAAAATCTACATTAGATGACAAGATTTTAGCAAATTTACCTTGCTAAAGCAAGTTTACCTGCTTAACTGTAATGTGTGAGAAAGATGCATAATTTGCCTGTCTGAATGTATACTTTGCTGAAAGTGGTTTCCAGAAAAACTAGGCATTTATGCAGTATATGTTTTAAAATAAACCAGCAACTCTGTAGCATGTTCTTCTCAAAAGTAAAACACTGAAGAACTCATCAAGCACTCTAGTCTTAGGAGCACGTAGGCACACGCAGTGAGTTTTCACTGTGGTTTTTTATTGATCTTGAAAGGGCTCCAGTGTACTAATGATAACACAGCCTAATCCAGAGTGGGAGGAAAACTGAAGGAATGTGTCTGGAGAGAGAAGTCTAGACGTCCCTTTAAAACAGAAATCCCGTCCCTATATGCCCCCATGTCTCAGTCACTAAAGACTCTGGCAACAGTTAGAGACAGAAGACCAAGCCTAGGAGTCACAGGGATTATTGAGGAAAAGGAATGACGTTTGGAAACATCACTTGAGTTAAGATATGGAGGCGCAGCCTTGTCTGCACTCACCTGAGAGTAAATCCCATCAAGCTTAATTGTACTTTGTTTTCCCCTTCTATTCAGTTGTGGAGACCTCACAATTTTCTTGGCAGTGGTTTGCCCTTGCCTCTTTCCTATGGCTGAGAATGACTAGGCCAAGATGACCCATCTGGCTTTGTACAGGACTAGAACACTTGGTCTCTTGGATTCTAACCTGATCAGGGGTGGGTTCTAAATTTTTTTACTACCGGTTCTGTGGGCGTGGCTTATTTTGTGGGCATGGCTTGATGGTCATGTGACAATTCTTTAGGATTTAGCAGAAGTACTGGTCTACCAGGCTTTTAACTGCTTGCAGAGCTGTACCGGTCTACCCATTTATTTTGCAGGCACCGGTCTACTCATTTGTTTTTGGAGGCACCCGTCTACCACCAAACTGCCTTTTACCACTGATCAACTGTAGGGCGGCCCTTTGAAGCCCCGCAGCAAGAATTTAAACAGTTTTTCTTTATAGCCCATCAGCTGGGACTCAGGAGGCAGCAATAGATTGGGGGTGGGGCCAAATAAAAGGTAAGGTAACGTGGGGGTGGGGGGGGCAGGTGGAGGCAGAACTGGTTCGGTGACGTCATATTGTCACCGCTACCGGCTCGGCGGAACCGGGCGGAACCGGGAGGAACCCACCACTGAACCTGATGACTTAACCATTACACCAAAGTAGCTCTCATTTAGTCACACTTACATCTAAGCAGAGATGCATAAGACTGCATTTCTAACATGTTATTTAAATAAACATAGGGAAAGTATTTTAATGTCCCTTAAAAACTAAACTTCCTCTTTTAGGGTGAAGAAGAAACACATATTCCCATGCAACTAAAAAGGAATTGCATGTTTAGGTTACTGCTTTCATATATCTGGAAAGATGAAAATGACACAGCAGTAAATAACTCTTTTTTAAAATTATGGATTCTTGAACAAACTATTGGTTCTTTACTAGAATGGATGGGTTAGCATAGTGTGTTACACTAAAAACTAAGAAATCACATTAGGTCCTAGTATTTTGTGGCCAGGCCAGCATCTAAAACCTGCACTGCAATTAAGACTATTGCTTGAAAGTTCAGGAACAGGACAACTATGTAATGGAAAAGGCTACCTAAATAGTATATTAGCCTTTGAGTAAGAAACCTCCTTTTAGCCTTTTCTGTGTTTTCATAGAATACATATTTCTTTGCAGGACCTGCCACGTACTGTGTAAACAGACCTTTAGGTAATTCTTTATAGTTGACACGTTTTTGCTAACAAATCTTAAAGTCCATTTGTCTCATAAGAGAGGTTCATTCCATGCAAAAATGAATACTTTGCTGCAGCAAAGGTATCAGGGACCTCTGATAATGCAAATATGAGAAGAACAAGGCCTAGCTCAATGTTGGATATGGTTGCCTCAGAGAAATTATAGTGAACTGTGGAAGACTTTGTTTTGTTTTTAATGCTAGCTACAACATAGCTTAAATTTAAATTAACTAGATGCCAAGTGAGAGCTACTTTGGTGTGGTGATTGAGGCACCAGACTAGAAACTGGGAGACCATGAATTCTAGTCCCACCTTAAGCATGAAGCTATCTGGGTGACTTTGGGCCAGTCATTTTTTCCTCAGACCTAGGAAGCAGGCAATGGGAACCACTTCTGCAAACTTTGCAGGAACTTCTGCAGATAATTGCCAGGAGTCAACAGTGATTAAAATTAAAAAAAGATTCAACCTTTTTCCCCATGCCAAATTGACATTATGGGCAAATCCAACTTTAAAAATTGATGACAAGGTGGCGACACAGAAAAATTGGATGTAAGCTGGAATATTGATTTTTGGATCAATTAATTCATGATGAAGATGAATTTTTAATATACTTTTGTGTTAAGAGACAAAAATTATCTATCAAATGTAATCCAAGGCAATATTTACAATTACAACATTTATTAATAACGCTGTATAGACTAGCAGCATTTTCAGCTCTTGAGACATCTGACATTCTAGGACAACTTAAAATTTTTAAACTTTTTTTTTTTTTAAATCGTACTATTAGTTTTGAATACATAAACTAATCTTAATAGGTAGCCACATTTACTTATGGATACTTTCTTTCTTGGGCAATTCTGCAGAGAATTGATTTTCTCAGGGAACGCTTTGGATCAGCCCAGTGGTGAAATTCATTTTTTTTTTACTACCGATTCTGTGGGCGTGGCTTGGTGGGCATGGCTTGGTGGGCATGGCAGGGGAAGGATACTGCAAAATCTCCATTCCCTTCCCACTCCTGGGGGAAGGATATTGCAAAATCTCTATTTCCACCCCACTCTGGGACCAGCCAGATGTGGTATTTGCTGGTTCTCTGAACTACTAAAAATTTCCACTACAGGTTCCCCGAACTACTCAAAATTTCCGCTACTGGTTCTCTAGAACCTGTTAGAACCTGCTGGATTTCACCCCTGAATCAGCCTCTAAATTTGGCTAAACACCAGAGAATTAGGATTTAGGTGACTCTAATGTGAATGTTTACAGTGTTTAAATGAATTGGGCAATATGCTAGGCATAGATTAAAAAGGCCAGAGTGACACTTGCAAATTAACACAAGGTATGGTACTTGGGACAGCATATAAACCGATCTTCTCAGGGAGAAGTGGCTCTAACTGGCTGTTGAATCAGTCAGTATCAAGGATATCTCCCTTCTCCTTTTGGAAACTTCTTTTTTTATTCAGAATTTCTGTTTCAGTGAGCTTTTAGTATGCAAATGATTTTAGATGTTCTCCAACTACACTGTAGATATACATATATTTCTTTAATAACATTTATTCTTTTTTTTTTTTTACATTCCATCACATTCTTCTATTATTCTGGCACATTCTAGTGACAGGAACAAAGACTAAAAAGTAGCTACTGTATGCAGTTAAGGGCAGGCTGATTCTGAATGGAAGCGGTTGCAAAAGAAATAGATTACATCCCCCCACACACCCTCTGAAATCAAATAGCTTTTCAAATGGAGGCAAGTCAGCTGCAACATTCAGACAATATATCCATTGATGTGATCTCCAGATGGGCAATTCTGGAGCTTCAGTTTTCCATTCCAAACTAGTGCTGAGTTTGGAAAATGAAGGTGGAAAGGATGCAATGAAGAATACTACTGTTGCTTCCTGTTCCATCCCAATCAGAACACTACATTTTGGTTTGGAGATTAAAATAAAACTTTTCCATTTTCTTTCCCTTTCCCCTTTCTTCTTGTTCTACTTTCAGGTGCTTTGGAGAATAGGTTGGCCTCATCTCCTCTGTGGACCCCCCTCAAATATTGGAACACATCAATGGATATATTGCTATCTTGTCAACCCTAGTCCTTCTTTTTGTTAAACTAGATATCAATTCCTGCAAACATTCTTCATATGTTTTAGCCTCCAGCCTCCTAATCATCTTTGTTGCTCTTCTCTGCACTCTTTCTAGAGTTTCAACATCTGTTATATCAGGATGCCCAAAACTGGATACAATATTCCATGTGTGGTCTTACCAAGCCATTATAAAGTGGTACTAATCAGGGGTGGGTTCTACTTACCTTTACTACCGGTTCACAATGGGATTGTGCGTGCTTGCTCCTGCGCATGCGCAGATCGCCAATGACATCCAGGGTGGTGGGCGGGGCCTCCCGCCGGTTTTACTACTGGTTCTTGTGAATCGGTCCGAACCGGAGGCAACCCACCACTGGTACTAATCAGTGGTGGGTTCCTCCCGGTTCGGTCCGGTTGAGCCGGTAGCGGTGACGATATGATGTCACCAAACCGGTTCTTCCCCCCTCCCACCCCCCCACATTATTCTTACCTTTTATTTGGTCCCACTCCCAATCTATTGCTACCTCCTAAGTCCCAGCTGATGACTAGAGGGAAAAAAACTGTTTAAACTCTTGCCGCAGGGCTTCAAAGGGCCCTCCTACAGCTGATCAGTGTTAAAAGCAAACAAATGAGTCGGGTGGTAAATGCGAGGACCTTCCAGAAATGACTCTGACCAGCTAGCCACGCCCAGCTAGTCACATGACCTCCAAGCCACACCCACAAAATAAGCCACGCCCACAGATCCAGTAGTAAAAAAATTTAGAACCCACCCCTGGTACTAATACTTTGTGTGATCTTGATTCTATCCCTGTTAATGCAGCCTAGGACTTCATTGGCTTTTTTGACAGCAGCAGCACACTGCTGACTCATATTTAAGTATACTATAAATAGGTAGTCTTATTTCAAATGGCCCAGCTACCAAGGCCCAGTTTTGGGGCTTCTGATTGCTTGTCCCCTTATGTAATGGCAATTTTACAATCTACAATACAATACCTCTAATCTTGAAAAGGAAGTATTTTAACTTGATAATCAATAAAACCAAATTCAGCTTTTACGAATTCTAGATTCAGGAAATTTCAGAGAGACAAACTCTAAAGACCAGCATCTTTCACATCATAGTCCATCTTGCAACCATCTATTTCATAAAAACTTCGCTGTACTTTAAATTGAAGTGCATTCCTCCTAGTTCCATGTATACATCTGAACTACATCTCACCAGGCTCAAGGTTGACTCAGCCTTCCATCCTTCTGAGGTAGGTAAAATGAGGACCCGGTTTGTGGGGGCAATAAGCTGACTTTGTATAAAAAAGAACACCGCTTAGGGGGGCCCAAAAGCCCTACTAAGCAGGTATATACCAAAGTATGAAGGCTATTGCTTAAGATATTGTAAGTCGCCCTGAGTCTCCGGAGAAGGGCGGCATATAAATTGAATCAATAAATAAATAAACTAGACTGTGTTGTTTCTCTATGTTATATAAAACGTGGGTATATGCATTTTATTTATTTTGTCATGTTTATGAAGTGTATATTGGAATGGTGACCCTTGGAGAGCTGCATACAACGAAATTTCATTTTAATGTATGCCGATTAGTGTACATTCCAAGTGACAATAAAGTTTATTTTATTTTTTTATTTTTTATTTTTGAATTTGTATACCGCCCTTCTCCCTGAGGACTCAGGGCGGTGAACAGCCAAATAAAAACATCAAATACAAATATTAAAATACAGTTAAAATATATATATATAAATTTGGCCCCATTAATTAAAACAATAAACAAAACAATTAAAAACACTTAAAAAGAATTAGGCCAGCCCGGCTTGTTGGAAAAGGAAGGTTTTAAGGGCACGGCGGAAGGCACTGAGGTCATGGATTAGTTATTCTAAGAGCTAGCTGGTTACTATCGTGTAACCTAGTTTCAAATAAAAAGGGAAGGAGTTAAAAAAAAGCGCCACCAAAAACCTAATATTGACAAACTAGAATGATCAAGCGCTCTCGGCGGGCTTCCAGAGGCTCTCCGACTCCCCCTCGTTAGCGGCGTTAAGAACCCACTTTATTGCAAGAATGGCTGTTTTTTTTTAAAAAAAACTTGCTTTTCAAGCCTACGGCCGTTCTGCTTTCCTTTGCACTAGAACCGCTACCTTGCATAGCGAGCGTCAGTCCTGCAGCGCCCACTAACCGAGTCCTCCTATCCTCCCGCCCCGTCCTCCGCGCCCGGCCTGCAAAGTTACGCTATATGGTTTCTTGCGGTTCAGTTTACGTTTGGCCGCAAAGAGATAAAAGAGCCGTAATACGAACGTCCGCTCGTCACCGAAGGCAAGAATCCGAAAGAGACAAGGCGGCATTTCACAACCATGGAAAACCTGCTGAAATCTGAACTGAAAACCACCGTTTTGAAGCTCTTGGGTGGCTCAAGAGGAGGGTGCATATGCCAAGGACAAGCCTACGAGACCGACGGAGGACGAGTGTTTGTTAAAAGCAACACCAAGCCCCAGGTTGACGATACTGTGGCGACAGCTCTGTTAGCTACTTAAAATACTGCAGCTGGGAAAGCTCGGGGACTGGGAGGGCAATCAGCTGGTAGAGGCGGCGATAGACACCTTGTGACACAGCTGTTTTGTTTTGCTCCCTGTCGTTTTTACGGCTTGCAATAAGGGTGCACAGGATGGGCGAAGCGAATTCCGTTTTTAAGGGGCGTTTCGATTTTCTCCGCGGCTTGATCTGCATCTGTTTGGCGGTGGGTGGGTGGGTGGTGAAATCAGCGGTAGTAGTCCTGGAAATTTGCACCAATTAACTAATTCGCTCGTCTGCTCTAATCCTCATGGAATCTCCCACTGAGTCTCGCTGGCCACTTAATGCGATTAAACCAAATTAAGCAAACATTTGATTACATTTTAGCACCTGCACATTATTATTATTATTTTTTTGGTGATGGAAACCTATCTCCTGCCTTGTCATTCTTTCAAAGCACTTTCGGTACTGGGAATTTACATTAACAATAATAGCTTGTATGCTGTCTCACCTAAGGACAGAACAATCAAAGAAATTACAATAAAATCCATCAATAAAGTCAAACGCTAATTATTTTCTCTGAAAAAAAGAAATTTCATTTTTATATGAAGCAAATATAAAAATACATTTCATCTTTTACAGAATGTTATCATTAGCATTTGGATTTTAAAAAAAAATAATCCTGATTTTTCACATTTTAATCATGATTGCATTCCTTTTAAACCACAGAGTCCTAGTGGGTTGAATATGTACAGAATATATTTACCTTTGCATGTTCTCATTCCAAAGCACATTCTAGTTGATAACCAGTATATCCAAATGTATTCATCTGCTAACAAATGTTTTCTACTATTTTATTAAGAGGAGTTGATAATTCTTCCATTAGCTTATTGCAAGGATGAAAAAACTTGGGTTGATGGTCATAATAGGAGTTATAAGAGCATGCTGTCAGTATTTTCATAAAGAGTCACAAATCACACTTTTATGAGAGGGCAAATTCAGGATTGCTCCTCATCCCATCCATATACTACTATTTTATGTCTGTTTGATAGTTTGTAATTCTCAATTGGGCTAAACATTGCAACACAGAGCAACTTTCTTTTAATGTACCTCAGATGAGCTAATTTACAGAATTCATCCAAAATCTGGGACCTATAATTCCCATGGGACTGAAATTTGGCAAAGTTGTCACCACTTTAACACCACCATCCAACTGCATTTCCCTCCTGTATTTCCCAAAAACCAGTGGCTGCATGGTGCAAGGGAAGATGGACCTCTTTCCTATCCTCTGTTCTATCTTCCTCTGACCCCTGTGTCTAACTGGCAGGTAGCAAGGTGATGGCGAGTGGCCATTGGCTGCTTTGAACCTGAGGCTGAAAACTGAAATCTATTAATGGCTGGTGAAGGCAGAACAAAGGAATGACTTGGATGTCTGCAAGAATAGGGCTACTTGTGAGGTGTGGGCATTCGTGATTGATAGCTGAACTCTCTTCCTTATTGGAGGGAAGGGACCTTAGGGGACAAACCAGAACCCATTTTCTTCCTCACTGGGATGGGGGTGCAGCTCTCTTTGTTCCTTTAGCAAGCAGTTTCAAAGTTCAGTCCAGGAAGAGGAGAGTTGTGAGGGCAGAGGTAAAGGTAAAAGTAAAGGTTCTCCTTGCACATATGTGCTGGTCATTCCCGACTCTAAGGGGCAGTGCTCATCTCCATTTCAAAGCTGAAGAGCCAGCACTGTCCGAAGACGTCTCCGTGGTAATGTGGCCGGCCTGACTAAATGCCAAAGGTGCACAGAACACTTACCTTCCCACCAAAGGTGGTCCCTATTTTTCTACTTGCATTTATTGCATGGTTTTGAACTGCTAGGTTGGCAGAAGCTGGTACAAGTAACAGGAGCTCACCCCGTTACGCAGCACTAGGGATTTGGACCGCTGCACTGCCGACCTTTTGATTGACAAGCTCAGCATCTTAGCCACTGAGCCATCGCATCCCGAGGGCAGAGGAAATAAACCTATATTATATGTGGAAAAAACCCCAATGGGTCCCAGGTTGTCTAGTGTTCTCTAAGGATGTAATTTAGTGCCCCTGTTTCCTTTTGTGGGACACTTCCCCCCCCAAAAAAGGGGGGGTTATAGCTATCCACCATTTTTATTTTCTAAGAATGCCTGTTTGGGCCAGAGACATTTTTTGAAATAAAGATGCTCTGGAGACTGGAACATTGCAGTATGCTCTGATTTCATGTTTATTTATTTTGTTCAGGTTTGTGAATTGAATGAATCTAAAACAAGTAGAATGAACTGAGTGCCTGGTATGTACCAAAGAAAAGGTCTACGGGCACCTATTTCGTAGGTGTTTACTGAGAAACTCTTCTTTCACCTGCCCCTGGGTATTTGGGGTATATTTATTTTTGTTTTGGGGATACAACAGGTTCATATCCATATATATTTAAAGAATTGACTGAATTCTTGAAACACAAATCAGAACAACTCTTTTTTCCTGTCCTGCAAAATCCTAACATGCAACCAAATTTTTATTAAATTATATTCTTCTTTCTGACCAGGCTAGGATTATGCTTGAAGGTGAAATAGCAAGTTTAAGAGAAATTCAGAAAACCAACACCATACGGGTTCCTCAGCCAATTAAAGTGATGGATCTTCCTGGAGGTGGAGCCGCATTTGCTATGGAGTACATAAAAATGAAAAGCCTCAACAAGTATGTTAAAGGCTTTATTTTAAGATGTTGCTTCTCTAATTAACATCCCTCTTCTTTTAACAATGGCAGTTCTGAAAAGAGTCTGCATGTTACTACCATGAAACAGTGTCTGACTGGGAGCAAAATAATCTTAGGGATCAGGATTTTTATGTTTTCCTGGAGGAGAGAGGGGTGGTGGAAAGCTAAGTGTCCTGAAACCCCTGTCAAGAGATAAAACTATGGACAGAACATTTGTAATAATACTAAGCTTACACCGATTGCTGATGATTAATAAACTATTGAGAGGGTAACGAGAGGCTAATGTGTTGTGCAGATACAGTAATTATTTTCTAAATTATATATGTGTGAGCATGCATGTGTATAAAATCTCTGTTCAGGCTGATTTGGAACCACATGGTCCATAACATTGGAGTTTGTTTTCTTCTCCTTCTAGATATTCAGCAAAACTTGGAGAACAAATGGCAGACCTTCATCTTTACAATAAAGAAAATGGAGAAAAGCTAAGGAAAAAAGAACAAACAATTGGTACAGTATAGTTCTTATGAACTAGGAGTTACTAATAATTAACAGATTTTGAGCACAACTTTAGATGGAAGCTGATGTAATTATTAGAGCTCATGGGCCTAAAGATAGATAGATGATAGATAGATAGATAGATAGATAGATAGATAGATAGATAGATAGATAGATAGATAGATGATGGGTAGATAGATAGGTAGGTAGGTAGATAGATAGATGATTGATAGATAGATAGATGATAGATGATAGATAGAATTACCATATTTTTCACTCCATAAGATGCACCTGACCATAAGATGCATCTAGGTTTAGAAGAGGAAAACAAGAAAAAAAAATCAGGTGGAGCCTGAGAGGACCACAGATAGGTGGCCTCTCATGTGCCAGCTCTGCCTATTGAGTCCTGCACTGCAGAAAAGAGATAGAAGAGGTGGGGTTCAATACTGTAAAAGAACCCCACTGCTGCAGCCCGGCTGCTATTCACCAAAGGACCAGCACTGCCCACCTTTTTTGGGGGGCAAAAAAAAAGTGTGTCTTATGGAGCGAAAAATACGGTAATATGCTTCCCTTTACTTTTTTCTTTATAATATTGCTATTTGCTTCTGTTCTGTCAGAAAATGGACATTATTATTGATTTTGAAAAAGTATATGTGCAAAACAAACCTGATCAGGCATAAGTCCAATGTATTTTATAGTACTTAACTCCAAGATTTTCAATTCTTGTACTGTACAATATAGGTAGTTCTCATTTACCAATAAAGGAGATTATTTGTAACTCAGAGTTTAAATGAGGGACCCTTGGTGTCCCCTGAGCTAGGCTGCTTTCTTGCAGATGTTCATTACCCAAACTAGATAAATCATCAGGGCTAGTTGCTAGCCCTAGAATTGGTGATATTACCTAGGTTGAATAATGAAATGTCTGTAAGAAAAGAACTCGGACAACATCAAGGACCCCTCAGTTCTCACTTACCATCTACAGTTGAGACTGCAATTTTGTTGCTAAGTGATGTGGTCATAAGTGAAACCTCACATGACTGCAGCTGCCTTATGACATCAGTTCTTCAGTTCCTGCATGGTCATTAAGCGAATCACTATGGGTTAAGCACAATGTCACATGATCTTGATTTGCAACTTCCTGCCAGCTTCCCCACTGACTTGCTTGTTAGAAGTTGGCTCTGAAATCACAAATGGATGGTGGTCACATTACCATTGGATGTTGCAACTTTCGTAAACGTGTGCCAGTTTCCAATCTCATGAATTCAGGGACACCATGAAGCCTGCAACGTAGAGGACTGGTTGGTCTTAAGTCTCCATTTTTAGTGCTGTGGTAACATTGGAACAGTCACTGAACATGTGGTTGAAAGTGAGGATATCTGTATTCCATCTAAGGCTGCAGTATGAAAACTATTTCTTGATACGGAACTCAGTAGGATTCATTTATGAGTTGCTCAATAAGTAGAGAAAATAAGTGCTTCTATTTTACTGCTTGCAGTTTTATTTTTGTAAGTTTATTTTGCTAGGAGTAGGCCAGACAGAACCTAATTATGTGGATAAATTTGGATTTCATCAGGTCACCTGCTATGGCAATATAACTCAGGTAAGTTCTTTGATCAAAATATATGATATAAGATATTAAGAGTGCTAATTGTAAAACTATTATCTCCTTCTAGACTACTGAACTTAAATTATTTAGATATTTTTATACCTGGCGGGTGTAAGGAAGAAAGGGAGTAAATATTTTCTTAAATAGTTGCAATCATTTTGTTTTGTGACCTGCATCTAAAGCCCAACATTACTTCCAGCATCTTAATTGGCCATACAATTTTTTTTTTTTTTTTGTAAATAGAACATAGAATTTTTGTATCCATGTTTTGCTAAGGGACATTGTGGCTGGATTTTTGCAATTGCCACAAAAATCAAGTTTTTAAAGAAGGTGATTTTATACTGTAGTTGATAAGTTCATAGCATCATTTTCCTACTAGTTTTATTTTGCAGGTCAACGAGTGGCAAAATGACTGGCCTACTTTTTTTATTCGACACCGCCTCCAAGCCCAAATGGATTTAATAGAAAGAGATTATGGAGACAGAAAAGCAAGAGAGTTGTGGGAACAGCTAAAGGTAGGAAGAAAATGTTAGAATGTTACATTAAAGCAAATGAAAATAACAAGAGTACTTGCCTCTGCAGAAGCTAAAATTCAATTGAGCATTTCTGACTCTAATCATTCTACCAGCATTTAGCATATTATAACTATGAGATTTTTTTTCCCCAAGAAAAAGATCTATTTATAGTTTAATTTAGATGTTGCTCTTTAACGTATTTTTTCTAGCTACGATTTGATTGCTGTACAATCCTTTTGGGATGACTTGGATGTAATTTTTATTTCTTTTCAACCCCATTATAAAAATGAAATGTAAGAAATGGGTGTATATAAATCAGAACTGAAACTTCTTAACTTGAAAGGAGAGCCCAAACTTGGTCTATCCCAGTGGTGGGTTTCTACTGGTTCACCCCAATTCGGGTGAATCAGTAGCGGCAGCGGAAGGCGCTGCCCACCTGCCCAGACGTCATCACAGACGCTCTGCACATGCGCAGAAGGTTCTGTGCATGCGCAGAAATGCCACGCGCGAGTGAAGCAAGCACATGCACGCTCACAGTTCCGAACTGGTAGTGAAGGTAAGTGAAACCCACTACTGGTCTATCCTAAACTTTTGTGATGTTTGAGACCACACTGCCCTAAGCCACTCTGTGGCTTGTTTCTGACTTTCCATATGGGTGAATTCAGACTTTGGGAAATGTAAATCATGATGGAATGAAATATTATATAAAGTCAGTCAGTTAGCTAATTTTAATGTAACAATACTGAAGTGTTAGGTTTGAACCCAGTGTCAGTTTCCTTTTAGTTCTTCAACCCCTGCCTTCTTTATCTAATGATCCTGTTCCATTCATAATATGGAACTGCATTTCATACAACTGTACTAACTTTGATATTATTTGCATTTTTTTAAAAAAAATTGATTTAATGGAGTTGTTCTTTCTCTTACTCATTCTGTCTTAGCCCCCCACCTCATAATAGCCTGTGATCTAAAACCATTCTGAAACCAGTAGAAGATACTCAAAGGAAATTACAAACATTGTCCCAAGTGTTAAAAAATCCCATCCTATCTATTTCACTTTATTAGACTAAGTCATAGTTCTAAGTCATAGAAGCCCAATGTTGCCAGTAAAAGCAACAAAATTTGTAATATATCCAGTTTGTAAAACTAGGGTTAAAAAATAAAAAAAGAACATTTAGAATCTGTTTGTATATTCTGCTATTTGTCTTATAGTTTTCTCAGTTTAAAAAAAAAAAAAAATCTTTGGTCACTTTTTAAGCTATGTGTTTTTATGATGTTTTTTTTTTTTACAGCCAAGGATTCCAGAAATGTTTCATGACATTCAAATAATTCCTGCACTTGTTCATGGTGACCTGTGGTCAGGAAATGTAGCTGAAGATGACTATGGACCAATTGTCTTTGACCCATCTTGTTTCTATGGCCATTCAGAATTTGAACTTGCAATTGCTATGATGTTTGGTGGATTTAGTAGTTCTTTCTTCTCTGCGTATCACAGCAGAATCCCTAAGGCTCCAGGTTTTGAGAAACGTAATGCCCTTTATAAGTTATTTAATTATATAAATCACTGGAACCATTTTGGTACAGAATTTCGGAGACCTTCTCTTACTGTAATGCAAAGCCTTTTAAAATAATTGTCATGCACAATCATTCTTAGTGATTCCCCGTTTGGTACCTGTTGCTTCAAATGCATTGCATTGGAATGGTTACCTAGAAGACAGAGTTAAATTGATGTGGTATACATCTGCTTCTTCACAAAACCTTGCAGTGGGCTTGTAATAATTGCACACTATGATTATCAAATAGTACACAACTAATTATTTCAAAAACAGTTTATCCTCATGTTTCCTTAAATGAACCTGCCCCAGTAATAGCTCTGACAGATATTCAAAATACTGCTTTCATTTTCTCCTCTGCTTACATCTAAGCCAGTTTACAGTTGTCTGCAGGTGTTCTAGTTGTAAAATAATGTTTTCTCTATTTTCCCAACAAGGCTTTCCCCATAAATATATGGCATATTTCATTACAATAGCTGAGGGGATGACTGTGGGTGTTTCCCCTCACCAATATTATGACAATATACTTTGCTGGTGGTTTAGGGACTGATGGATAGCATTTTAATACAGCCATCTATCTTTGCCTTGAATTAAATAAATGTTTAATGGCTTGGAATTCAGGATATTACACATATCTGGAGTATGCCAGATTGGAAATGGCTACAATATGCCACATATGTACTGATTATGCCATTCCCTTTTAGGAAACTTTATTATTGATTACCTTGTGCCAACACGTCAAAAACAGTGTATTGGCTGTTAGGACTTATGGATAGTCAACTGGAAAAGACTTGTGGAAGATCATTTTTGTGCATAGTATCTGCAGTGAGATAAGTATATGTACAAAGATGGAGAGATTCTGAAATATCCACGATAGAGGAGTGGTTAGTAAAGATGATGGATTTGCAGAAATGGCAAAACTTACTTGCTTGATCAGGGAGAAGACAAGTATAATTATGAGTGACTGGAAACCCTTTATGGACTTTTTGCTGAAAACTGGAAAACAATGAAGTAGTGATTTATGGAGTTGATGATTACAAAGGGAAGATATGGGAAGAAAGGAATTATGTTATAACCTTGGAGGAGGAGGATAGAAGGTAATTATTTTGTAACTGCTGTAAAGAAGATTGGAGCCAATCTTTTATATATGTTCTTTTTTCCTACTTTTCTTTCTTCTATCTTTTTTTTATTCAGTCACTTGCCTTGCTCCCTTTTTTTAGTTCTTTTTATTTTGTTTACATTTATGTTTGCTTTTACCATTGTATAAAATACTAAATTTTATACAATAAATTTAGTAAAGTCACAAGCATACACAATGCTTTTGATATTTTAATTTTAATTCTTACTGACTCAGTTAGTATAGTGATCCAAAAGAAATCATGGTTAATGAAGTTTCACACTTCATATCTTTCCATTTTCTCTCTCTATAAGAAGAATTACATTAAAATGTTGAAAAATAGAGAATATTAGTCATTGATTTCCATGCCACTTCAGGATTCATTTGACTGCTATGTGGCATTTATATACTGTATTTCATTTGAAAAATTACTCTTAAGGTCTCCTTTCCTTTAGAAAATAAATTGCATTGTTATTTTATAACAATAGATTTTTGCAGTTTAGGGTTTAGCATCTCTCAAATACCTTTACAAAATAGGATGTTGAAAATAATTAACTATCTTTGAAATGTATATTAGATATGCCTATATGGTAAATGAAATACAAATGATTTTAGAGAAAATTACTTTATAATAGTTGATGGTCTCAAAATTATGCACTAACATAGCTGAACTATTTATTGAAATAAAATATTCAATATCTATAATTGTTCTGCTTTTTCTAAAAAGATCTCGTTATTACATTTTTAAGGGGGTATGCTAGTAAGATTACTTAGTAATATTGAGTCCAGTGAATTCCCAGATTAGTCTGGATAGGTTCTTGTTTGTAATATTGTAACACTAGTTGTTTTTTTGTTCTCTTTTTTTTTTATCACAAGATAAAGTTATGGATAAGCTCACAATATGTAATCCTTAATAATACACAATTTGAATAAGAGTTGTTGTACATATAATATAAAATCAAAAGAAAGCAAAGCCTTATTTACATCATTTGAAACTAGAGTTCTTCTAACTATAAATTCAGGTATTTCAGTTCTTAATAGCGTGATAATAAAATTGGAGTTTCTCCACATTTGGGATACTTTATCCTTGTTCAAACTTAATTGCAAGGCAAGTAAGGTGGAGGGAATGGGCTACACTCCAAATAAAAAAACCTCACCTTATTTGGAGCCTATAGGCTAGATATTTCTTTCACTTTCATTTTAACAGCTTAGTAAATAGGATTGAATATGACCTCCATAAAATATATAGGAATATTTAAAGAAGAAAAAGTGGGAAAACAAAGAATCTTCTGCCCTCTCTCATTGAATAGGAAATTGGGATTTGATGGTCTCAATGACAGCTCTGGTTCGGTGGGTCTATGACTCTACATTTTGTCCTCTTATTAATCTCAAGGGGAATAGGACACAAACAAGAAACTGCTCTTCTCTCTTAAAATTTATAGCTAATCATGGTTTTGCCTTGTATTAATCAGTAATATAGTTGTTCTACATTTTGAAGGCTTGAATTGTAGAGGAGTAGCTGAGTCATGAAATGAAGATTAAATGGCAATATACAGTTTCTATAAATCACTCAGAGATAAACGTGTTGTATGATTAATGCCTGCTTGTAAATATAAGTATATTTTTACTTAGAAAGGCAGTTATTTTTTGGGGGGGGTGTTCAGAAAGTGGTTTGTTTTACATCAGTTGTTCCTAACCTTCGGGTGCAGTAGTAAAAGGTTGAAGGGAAGTGAAAAGGAAAAAAGACCTATTCTCTCTTCCAGAATAAGACTATAAATTTCCAACATCAACCTAGATTGAACCCTTATGACCAAATCAGTGATAAGGCTAAAATGATAATTAGACAGTTTTTTTTTTTAATTAAAAGAGATGACAGTGGAGTATGATTTTTTGTTTAGGCGACAATGAATAGAAAGGGGAAGTTTAAATTTTCCTCCCTGATACACTTTAGATGAAATCCTATCACTTCCCAGCACCCCCCCCCCCTTTCATTGAGGTCTTCCTTCCTGGGATCAACAGCAATTATACAGAATTTCCTTTTAATTTCCCTTGAAACATCCTGTTTACATCTCTCAAACTCTGGTAACCTTAATGTGAAGCTCCTAGTGATTAACATTCCTAAAATGGAAATTTGGAAGTACTTATCAAGCTTTATAAGCAATTTGTCACAGATCAAATCACTATGATGTGAACTTAAAGCAATTCACTTATCTTTCTATTCCACAGAAATATCTAGGATAAATAAAAATGAAATCTTCAAAGCCGTGTTATATCTTAAGAAATCTTGGCAAACAAGATTTTAAGCTTCAACAATTATTTAAATATGGTCATGCTAGATCAAAGAAAAATCCCACCACTGATTATTTTGTTGTACCCTCAGTGAGAGATGATGCCCTTGTGGTCAGAATGAACCTAAGAATTTATCACATGTATTTTTCCCACTGCCTTTTCTATACTAGTTTACATATATGTATATTGTACTCCCTTGCAACCTCCTCCCCACAATATCTTTTTATGGGAGGCGGAGCATTTGCTACCAGTAGTTTAGTAGTTTAGAATTCTACCATTATCTTTAGATTTGTTAAGTTTCTATCTACAATGATTTCCATAGGAAACCACAAGATGTCCTAATGATTTTATACAATCTATTAAGGCAATATATCAGCAACAAACAGCACAAGTAATAATTAATGGTAATTTAACGGAAACTTTCAATATAGAAAAGGGAACAAGACAAGGATGTCTTTATCTCTATTATTGTTTATTTTGACTCTGGAATTTTTGTTGAATAAAATACGTGGTTCAGATAAAATAAGGGGAATTAAAATTAGGAATGAGGATTACAGGGTATGAGCATTCGCAGACGACCTGGTTGTGACTTTGACCCAACCAATAAATTTGGTTATAGGTTTAACGGATATAATTAACCAATATGGACAAGTGTCTGGATTTAAAATTAATGCAGGGAAAACGAAGATAATAATTAAAAATATGGTTACAAGTCAAAAATAAGAAATTGAAAGAATAACAGGATTTGAATCAGTTAAGAAGGTTAAATATTTAGGGGTTTATATTACAACATCAAATGCGAAATTATATAAGTGTAATTATGAAATAGTGTGGCAAAAAATCCAGAAAGAGATGGAAAGTTGGAAAAAATTGCAATTATCATTGCTGGGAAGGATAGCTGCAGTAAAGATGAATATTTTGGCAAAGTTTTTATTTCTTTTCCAAATGATACCAATACTGAAAAAAGGTGGAAATTTGAACGAATGGCAGAAGGGTATTACTAATTTTGTGTGGGCAGGAAAGAGACCAAGGATAAAACGAAAAATAATGCAAGATATACGTAAAGAGGAGGTCTCAAAATGCCTAATTTAAGATTGTATTATGAGGCAGCTGTGCTCTCAGCAATTAGTGATTGGATTAATTTAACAGAAGAGAGAATATTGAATATTGAAGGGTACGATTTGTTATATGGATGGCATGCATATTTACTATATGATAAAAAGGTGGATAAGAATTTTAAAAGTCATATATTAAGAAATGCATTATTACAGGTATGGAAAAAGTATCAATATAAATTAAATAATAAATTATCTGTTTGAACAATACCTAGACATATGATAGAGAATATAAGTGTGGAGCAGAAATAAGATGTGACTACTTATAAAGAGCTTCTTATTCTGGAAAGAGGTATATTGCAATTAAAATCTTTAGAGGTATTAAAGGAAGAAAGGAAAATTCAAACCTGGTTTCAGTATGGGCAATTGTATACTAGGAAAGAAGATCAGAAAATTGGCATTTTGCAAAATGAAGAAAACTTAATAAAACAAATCAGAGATCAAAGTCCAATGCATATTAAAAGGTTGTATAATGCACTGATAGAAATAGATTCAGAAACTGAGTTAGTGAAGGATTGTATGATAAAATGGGCACAAAACTTTGGGGAATCAATACCTATGGATGTATGGGAGAAAATATAAGTTAGAAATGTGAAGTTTACTCAAGCCCAAAATCTAAGAGAAAATTTCTACAAAATGTTTTATAGATGGCATTTAGATCCCCAAAAGCTAGCCTGTATGTACCCGAGTTTACAACCTACATGTTGGAGATGTAAATGTGATGATGCAACGTATTTTCATGTATGGTGGACATGTAAGAAAATTAAGGCATTTTGGATTAAGATATGATGGATTATACAAAATATTCTTAAAAGGAAGATAAAATTTACTCCACAGTTGTTTTTATTGGGTATAATTGAAGGATGTACAGTTATAGAGACTAATCTGATTTTCAATTTAATAACGGCAGCCAGACTTTTAGTGGCGCAATATTGGAAGAAGGAAGAAATACCTACTATTGAAGAATGGACATTAAAAGTAGCTAATTTGGCGGAGATGGCTAAAATTTCTGCATGTTTGAAGGACTGTTCGAATGAAAGATATGTACCGGAATGGAGAAGATGGATTGACTATATACAAAACAAATATGGGACTAAAAAGTTGCAAATAGCTTATGAATGAATTATTTAGATGATTTTTCTTTTTACTTTGATATTTTAGTACTTATGGCGGAGTTAAAGAGTAAGGGGAAGTTAAGAGTTTATAGTTAGTTTGCTTATGTTAGATTATGTTTGTTAAATGCAATACCCTGTATTTTGCTCTGGGAAGTCGGGGGGGGGGGGAGGGAGGGAGAGGGGAAGGGGGGGAATTTGTTTGTAAAACATCTTAAAACTTTTCAATAAAAAAAAAGATGTCCTAATGATAATATTATTGTCTTTTTTCTCTCTTTTACCATCCTTTATTTTGTTTTATTCTATTTTGTTTATACTGTTTAATATTTTAAATTTTTATATGACATGTTATATTTGGTATTAAGCAATATCAAATATAACAAATGTCATATAAAACCTAAAATAAATAAACAGTGTAAAACACAATAGAAACAGAAATTTTCTTAAAATAGAAATTTTAAGAAAACTTAATAAGATTTCAAGTCATAATTATATAAATATTGTCAGGCTAAATCAGATGTCCCACTATACTGCCTTCAATAAGATTCAGAAGTTTCCCCTGAAAACCTTGCGGGATATATTTGGATCTCATGAGTAACAACTATAATTTACAAACCTAGCCTTTAGGACAAAATATATCAGAAGATTTCTAGTACATGTGAACAGACATAGCGTTGGTTGAGATATTAGGCATTTTTTTTTCATCCAAACAGAAAATGGCCTTGGTTTTGGTGTTAACATCTGTCTGGTAAAGAAGTGTAAGTTCAGTATGGAACTCCACTGGGCTCCATCTTTGATTAATATTCATTTTATATTTTTAAAGGAACACTTTAGATAAAAATACCTCTGAACATTTAAGTTCATACCTTCATTTCACTACAGGTAGTTCTCAATTAACAACCATTCATTTGATGGTTGTTCAAAGTTACAACGGCACTGAAAACCTGACATGACCAGTTTTTGCACATATGACCCTTTCAGCATTCCCACAGTCATGTGATCAAACTGTGGGTGCTTGGCAATTGGCATGTATATTTATGATGTGTCCTGGCAACCTGGGCTTATCATTTGCAACCTTCTTAGAAAGCTTCTGACAAGCAAAGTCAATGTGGGAAGCCAGATTCACTTAATGATCACATGGCAAAAAAGATCATAAAATGGGACACTATTCATTTAACAACTGTCTTAATTAATTAGCAACAGAAATTTTGGGCTCAATTGTAGTTGAGGACTACTTCTAATGATATCCATATTAAAGGCCTGGAGACTAAAACATATGAAGAATGGTTGCAGGATTTGGATTTGCAGTCTAGAGCCATGATGGCGAACCTATGGCACAGGTGCCAGAGGTGGCATGCAGAGCCAGTTGCTCTTCAGGTTTCCGGCACGCTGGTCAGCTGGTGTTTGTGGGCACCAGAGTGCCGGAAAACAGCCTGGAAAATGGCTGAAAAACAGCCAAAAACGGCCAAAAACCAGGCCATTTTTCGGGCTGTTTTCTGGGTCATTTTTCAGACTGTTTTTGGCCTGAAAATGTCCCCCCCCCAGGCCAAAAAACAGGCATGTGCACACTGGCCAGCTGGTCTTCAGGGTTTCCGGCACTCCAGCGCGTGCACACGCATGCACATGTGTTCCGGTTTGGGCATTCGCTGCCAAAAAGGTTCACCATCACTGGTCTAAAGAAAAGGACTAAGGGGGACATGATAACAGTATTTCAGTATTCGAGGGGCTGTCACGAGGAGGAGGATGCTTTTTCAAAGCATCAGAGGGCAAGACAAGAAACAATGGATGGAAAGTAATCAAGGAGAGAAGCAATCTGGAATTAAGGAGAAACTTCCTAACACTGATGATTATTAACCAGTGGAATAGCTTGCCTTCAGAAGTTGTAGGTGCTTCATCACTGAAAAGACTGGACAGTTACTTGTCTGAAATGGTATAGGATCTCCTGCTTGAGCAGGGAGCTGGACTAGAAGACCTCCAAGATCCCTTCCAGCTCTATTCTATTTTTTTGAATCTTGAAATAGGCGTTTGGCCTTATTGTTATGCGCTCAAAAGCCCGATTGGGTTTATTATCAGGGGATGTCTTATTTTGGGGGAAAACAGGGTATAAATTAATTCAATCTATTATGGCCACCCATAATAGTCTATTTTATTATTGCTAGACTGTTCTTTAATTGAATAAAGTATGTTTTTATTCTGTACATAAATTCACTCATGACTGGGGACCGGCCAATTTATAAGTAGTCTTAGTATAACATGGGTGTGTGAGAAGGGAATTATTATTATTTTTCTAATTTTAGATCCTTTCGTTTCCCGTCCCATCCCACTCCCTAGGCAGATTCAATAATAGACAAAGCAATATAACATCCTTTCTAAAAGACAAAAATACAGCCATGAGTGCATCATCCTGAATTTTCTCCTTCGAAGAAAGGGATTAACTATTCTCCGCCGTTTCTTGTTCGGATTTGCTTACTGATGGGTTTGAGACACACCGTCCCCATCCTTTAACCTTTACTGGCGCGGAGTCTGTACCTTTTCTATAAAATGCATTTGATGAGAAGTTGGTGTAGCGCCCGGCCTGACGCGTGGCAAGCAGCAGCTTTGCTATTTTCGGGATTAAGAGAAAACCGGGCAGAAACGTGAGACCCTCCAAACTCTGGAGAAGACATCCTCCGCGCTCATCGCCAACCCCTGCCAAATTCCTTCCTTTCCGCCCCCTCCCCTTCGTTAGGCTCCTCCCCTCTCCTTCCTCCTGAAGGCAGAATCCTGACGTTTCTAGGCTTTTATTTTGACCCACGCGGGGAGCCGTAGAGCGGAGGCCTGGCTCCACGACGAGCCTCTTTGGTTGTTAAGGTAATGAAAGCTTTGGCGGGGCGAAATGAGGGCCCGTTTACAAGGGATCGTCCGGCCTCTACGAGAGGCGCAGTTGGGAAATCGGGCCGGCTGGAGGGAGATTGGGTCAATGAGAGGCTCGGAGCTTTGTCCTAAAAAAAAGGAGGAGATGTGGTCCGGTCCGCCCAGGCTAGAAGGATGCTGGGTGTCTCCAAGGCGGGGAATTCACTGCTTGTCTCTCAAACGGTCTTTATTCCACAGCCTCTTTCTTAGGAAATACATTAAAATCTTAAGAAATACATCTCGCCAAGGCCTGGCGAGAAATTAAAAGTCAGGGGATCGGGTCTAAGAGTGGTCAGAGGGCTTCAGTTTTTACCCTTGAATATTGGTGCTTCTGCAGTAAATGGTAACACCCAAAAACATCTGCATGAAAGAAGGAAAGAAAGATTGTTCGGTCCTTTGGGTGGCATTTAAAAGCTGCAGGCTTTGCTGTAATGACTATAGCTCAAGATTTTTCCATGACTGTATTTTATTTGCAGAGAGAAAAAAAAAAGGGTTTTTTTCCCCCAGAGCCATCCGATTTCTGCAGATTGAGGATTGAAGGAAGATGCATCCTTCGGGCTTTATAGGGATTCCAGCTAGCAAATGATAATAAAACAGCTAGGATTTTTTTTTAGGCAGATTTTCAAAGGGTGATGCTGAAAAAGCCAGGCAAGCATAGCCATAGGAAAGAATCGGTGCTCACTTAGGCTCATGGAAATCGCTATGCTGCAAATAAGTATTGACTAGATTGGACCCTATTCAAACTGAGACAGCAACCTAAATATGAGTTATTATAAATAAAACGTGGAATGGATTGTGAAAGAAAAATCAAGGGGCCAAAGAAACAGATTAGATGAATTTGGTAATATTTCTTGTTCAGTGAACTTTCTGAAGGTTTATTTATTAGATTTATATCCCGCCCTTGCCTATAGTAGCTGAAGGTGATATACATAGTGCTCCTTCCCTCTCCTATTTCCCCACAACAAACTTGTGTGGGACCCGAAAGTGAATGACTGACCCAAAGACACCAAGTGAAAAGATTATATATGTATGTGGAAATATATATATCTATACACACACACGCACACGCACACACAACCAGTGTTCATGTGTCTATATATGTGGGCAGCCTCAGCCCACACATTGCATTTAGCCTTTGTGATAACAATTGACCGGTAACATCTTTTTATTCTAGAGGTAGTACTTTAATAAAGCTCATTGTACAGAATGTAGCTTGGGGCTACATTCATTTAATTATATAGAATTATATAATTAAAGTCCATTAGTGTAATATTTGTTCATTGATTTATTTAATATGAGAAATAAGGAAATTTAGCATACAGGGAGTCCTCAACTTATGACCACACAAAATTTATGTTGCTAAGTGAGAAACTTGTTAAGTGAATTTTGCCCCATTTTATGACACTTCTTGCCACATTTGTTAAGTGAATCACTGCAGTTGTTACATTAGTAACATGGCTGTCAACTGAATCTTGTTTCCCCAGCAACTTTGCTTCTCAGAAAGTTGCAAAAGGTGATCACATGACCCCGGGATACTGCAACCGTCATAAATGTGAGTCAGTTGTCAAGCATCCAAATGTAAATCATGTGACCGTGGGAATGCCGCAATGGTCATAAGTGTGAAAAATGGTCATAAGTCACTTTTTTCAGTATCATTGTAACTTTGAACAGTGACTAAGCAATCTAGTAAATCAAGGACTATCTGTACTACCATGTAGAAAAAATACATAAGAGTGATAAATTTTTAATTAAGACGTATATTCTCAAAAATACAATTGAAAGTTAAGGCACTTATGTTACCCAAGATAAATTACTAAATTTGATTTCAAATTTGTCAACACTTCTTGATTGTGGTTTACATTTTATATTAGGTTATTGTTTTTATATTTTGTAAGTCATCCAGAGTTATTATTGTGAAATGGAAGGCTACATAAATTTATCTATATCTATATCTATATCTATGTAAAAAGTTAAAATCTCGGGTGTTTTCACGCATCATTATAAATTTGTTAGTTAAAATGTTTAAAATCCTGGCTAAGATCCCAGCTCAGAATCCTCTAAATTCCCAAACAAAAACCTTTTTAAGGTCTTTCAAAAACTCTGTCTGAAATCCTAACCAAAACTTTAAAGGTTAGGTAACGTTTCGACAAGCTCTCTACCTTGTCATCTTCGGGCCTTTATTATCAGTTTAGAAGCTGTGGGTCATGCTTCATTATACTAGCTGCAGCCTGAATGCGTATTAACGGTCCAGTTTTGTCTGGCTCCCTATTACCAACTGTCAACTGCAAAGAGGTAAGAATTCTAGTAGGCATCACAGCACCACTGGTTGCCTGTTGAGATCTTAGCATATCTTCTGGCTTGGTTCTCTCTCTCTCCCTATTGCTAGCTATCAACTGCAAAGAGGAAAGGGTTCTTGTATGCATTACAACACCACTGGTTGCCTGTTGGGATCTCTGCCTATCCTCTGATGTTAAAATTTGAGTTTCCCTCAGTGCAGGTTTCCAAATACTTGATAACCTAGAGGCGTCATCTCGTCTATTCATATTGTGCGGCCTCTTTTTATCTATATCTATATATCTATATCTATTTTTCTTTCTTTTTCGTAGGTTTTATGTGTATTTTTCTTTAGCCAGGTTCTACCTACGTAAACCAATCTATATCTATATATCTATATCTATATCTCTGCAAGAATATAGCCCATTCTCATACATAAATGACATAACTAAAATGCCATTGATATATTGGTGTACCTAGATACAATTTGCATTAGTTGTATCTTATTGTGCTTTTAAATTGCAGAGCCACTGGGGATCATTTGACACAGTACAACAAATAAATAAACAGTATCAATAGCTTTCTGATCAGGGTGGATAAAAATAAATGATTTTTTTAAAAAAAAAATAAAAAAAATCAGATTTTTTTGATTTAAATTGGTTTTTTTTTATTTTTATCGAATTTATTTTAATAAAAAACTTTTGGGGTAAAAATCTATCGTAAGATAGTTTTCTATTTAAGATACATAAATAATTTAGCTTATTCAGCATGAAATGGAGCTTAGTTATGTAGCATGAGGCTGTATATTCTGCAACACTGGGACTATCGGTGAGTCAACAGTGGTCAAAGGAGTAGCAGAGATGACAGTTGCTCTTTAAAAATTATGATTTAAATCGAGTTGATTTAAATTAAGCCTTTTTACTAGTGATTTAAATCATGATTTAAATTGTGATTTAAATCAACTCGATTTAAATCAAATCCACCCTGTTTCTGATCCTGTTACAATATATCCATGGCCCATTGCTTCAATCTCAGTCATCTTTCCTTTTAAATAAACTTACTGTAATTTAACATTTTATCCAATTTAATAGATGAGGCATTGTAATTTATCTGATTTCCATTTCTTTTTGGGGACATTCCATTTCCCCCCCAAAATGCTCTTATTTATAAATGATATTTACTATCTATGAATTTCAACGGATCTTAATTATGTCAGTATCCATTATTATGTAAATATAGGAAAACCAAGAAAAAGGTCTCATACATCATTAAAGCTCCAATTATTTGCTGTGGATGTTCTTAATCTTCTGTTTTATTATGACCCTTTTCTAAATCTACTTTATGGATTAAAGCTGGACCCTTTGCAAACTTCCTCATAGTTAAAGCTTCTCCGAAATTTATTTATGCACAAAACCAGTGATAACTAGATATTGCAGATAGTACTCTTGTAGCTCCATAATATGGAAATTTAGAAAAAGAGAAGGGAGGGAAATTGTCACATATTTTAACTTTTCTTTGTATGTTACTGTTAATTGTCTATTTTGAAGATAAAATAGTCGTAGTCCAGTTCAGATCAAAAAGTCTTAGATATCACTGAAATGGAGTGAGGTCTAATGAAATGGATTTGTTTAATGACTTTGTGATTCACTTAACCACATTGATTCAGTTAATGACTGTGGCAAAAAAGGTAAAATTGGGCACAACTCACTTACCAACCGTCTTCCTTTATAACAGAAGGTCCATTTCCAATTGTGATAATAAGGATTACCTGCACTTCTGTTATGGATTTTTATTATTGAAACAAATTAATGGTTCTAACTCTAACTTTAATTTTAATAGGGTTTTATTTTGCTAGAAAATAATTCATCATAAAGGAGATGGTTTTAAATGAGATAAACAATGATGGGTGCGATCAAGAGGACAACAAATGCTTGGAGCCTGATGTCATCGCGAAAGGAAACATACTTGAAAGTTTTACAGAGAGTCAAGAAACGAAGGAGTTGATTAATAATCTTAGATTGGTATATAAAGACCTGATACGGCGAGAAAAAGTTCTTGAAAAATTTAGAGGTAAGAGATAATATTTTAAAATAAAAGTTAAAAACATGAAAATCAATCTTGGTCAGGATCTTTATTAGAAATATGTGTGTGTGTTGGTATAAATCATTGGAAATGTTATTTCCATTGTTTGGCAAGTAGTATATTGTAAAAGTAACCAGTTAAGACTATTCATCTCCCTTTATTTACTAACTCAATAGGACTGCAATCCTAAATATTTTTCCAGTTCATCAGTAAAGTAGAACATAAATCTGAATATAAAATTCTTTTAGTCTCAGCCTGGTAACTTTTTCTACTAAAATGAACTCTTAAATTCTCATTAGGAAGGGTAATGACTTGGTTGGGATTCACAGAGGAGCACACTGTTCTGAAACCTCTTCCTCATCTTTTTAATTTTAATTATTTTATTCTTGTTTGTAACTGTTTTACAATAATGTTTATATAAAGCTTTTTTGTTTTTATGTCTATTTGTACACTGCCCAGAATCAATGAGATGGATGGATGGATGGATGGAAGGGGGGGGGGGGGAGAGAGAGAGAGAGAGAGAGAGAGAGAGAGAGAGAGAGAGAATGTAAAATGACTTCCTACCTATACTATTGTTATTATTGCTTCATTTTATTAATAGCAGACATATTTGTTTTTAAAGAATGAATTATTTTAATGTTTCATACAAAGCAGTATTGCAGAAGATTTCTGATAGCTATAAGATTATTATTGTTTTCTTGTATGCTATTTTGCATTTATGAGATTTATTTCCAGAAAAGGTTTTGGTGCTGAAAGTTTCTTGCATTTTCTTTATTTAGATTAAAGTCTATGTTTCATTTATATAGAAATGAATCCACCAGTATTTTTTTTACAGTAAACCTCTATGGGCTTAGCTTTAAAGTTTCTTGTTTTCCTTTATATAGAAGACACCTTTTGGTGTCTGCTAGGTAATTATTTGCAAAAGTATTCTTAAACTATTGCATTTAATAGCTGATGGGGCTGATTAAAAATTGATGGACTGCTAAAAGTTTTAATAATAAAGGTAACATTTAAGATCCTAGCTTATTAAATATGTAGTCCCATAATATCCTAAATTATTCTGAAAATTGTTTGATCCCATTCGAACAAATATTTGAGAGATATTGAGTGAGGGGCTGTAGAGAAATTGGGAAAGTAGTAAAGCACTGCTCTATAAAATTTATTCCATTAACAGAACAATAATGAAGATCTTAGCCTTTGCTTTTATGCTAACTTTGTTCCTTCATAATCTTTTTATGGTATGATAGTAAATCTTACTAATACTGTAATACAAGTAGTCTAACAAATGTTCATTCAGCAACTATTCAAAGTTATGACAGTGCTGAAAAAGAAGATTTATAACTGGTCCTTGAACTTATTCCATTTTAGCTTTCCTACAATCATGTGATAGCAATTTGGGACCTTAGCAATCAGTGCACATTTTGTACGGTTGCAGCGTCCCATGGTCATTTGTTCACCATTTACATCAGAAGCCAGCTTCTTATAGGCCAAGTTAGTGGGAAAATTGGCAGGAAGGTGGAAGTCACAGTCATGTAACGCTGTGCTAAATGTCCATGGGATATTCACTTAATGACTGCAGCCGGAACTGATGTCATAAGTCAGGCACTGACACATGATGTTTCACTTTATGATCATGTTGCTTTGCGATAGATTTGTCAATCCCATTTTCAATCTACCTGTAAATGTTTTAGTAAGTCATGTTTAAAAAGTCAATCTAATACATCACTAACTTAATTAGAATGAAGATTTGTATCTTGGTTGTTATATTCCTGCAGGTGATAAATACGATTTAAGAATAACCCAGTGTTGTAGACTTCACCAACTTTTTGCTACTTTAAGGCTTGAGTTATATTATTCTATGTTGATTTTATGCTGCTTCTTTTATTTTTGTTTTTAATCCTGTATTAGCCGCCCAGAGTTGCAGTTCACAAGTTGGGTAGCCATATAAATGATTTTCTTTCATTTATTCATTCATTCATTCCCCACCTTTATTATTTTTACAAATAACTAAAGACAGCAAACGTATCCAACACACCTTCCTCCTTTCCTCCACAACAACAACCCTGTAAAGTGAGTTGGACTGAAAGAGAATGACTGGTCCAAAGTCACCCAGCTGGATTTCATAGCTAAGATGGGACTAGAACTCATGGTCTCCCAGTTTCTAACCTGGTGCCTTAACCCAAATATATATGATAGTTAAAAGCATATTTTGTTTAGCTTGCTTATTCAGTAGTTAGTCATTTTTTAAATTTATCTTGGATTGCCACCTAGTGATGATTTGTCATATTACAGTAGTTGCTGCAATAGTATATACAATCTTAATTTCCCTGAAGTTTTCAGAATAGAGAAATACAGATGTTATATTATGGCCCTGTGTATTACTTCCTGTAGAGGTGAATTTCTCTATTCTTATGCAGCGTGTATCCGGTGTAGTGTTTTCAGTTTCACTGAATACCAGGAGGCAGGCAGTATGTCTTGACAAATTCCAAACAGAATTCCAGAATTCTAGGAGTTGAAGTCCACAAATCTTAAAGTTACTAAGGTTGGAGACCCTGCTTTAAAAAATCACAGCAGGCTTACTTAGTTCAAAATCTTAGGGAAGACTTTTCTTAATGCCAAAGCATCGATGTGTCATTTTCATGTTAGAAAATTGCTTGATAACTGGGTATGGTTTTTTTGTTTGTTTTCAGTTATAATGGATAAATACCAGGAACAGCCTCATCTTTTGGATCTTCATTTAGGTAAATATTGAGATTCTGTAAATGTCTGATAAAATCTCATTTTTTTATTAGCATGGATGATACTGATTTTTTTCTTCTTCTTAAGAGTGTGTGGTAGACAATTCTTTCTAATCCAGTGTTTGGGACTCTTCTGTCTAGAATACATGTGTCTCTGAAAGCAGCTTTACTTAAAGAAATTGATCCACCTCCAGTTTCATATCATTAATAGAGATCAAGACAAGAATGAGAATAGGAAAGAACAGTTTAATTTTTCAGTAAATATCCATCTAGAAAATGAACTCATCCCAGAGGCTTTGGGGGGGACTTTTTGTTTCCAATGTGAAAAATCTCTTTCTCTTTCTCTCTCCCCCTCCCCCCATGTAGAAATTGTGATTATTTTGTTGAAAGCATGGTACAATTCTCTTGTTACTTTGTAAGGCAAGTTTATATCGAAAAATAAGCAATGCATGTCTGGGGGTCAAAAGATGGGGATCTTTTGAATTTTCACAGAGAGATGGCAAGTGCTTTTTGCCAAGCATGTGCCCCATTTGTGTTGTAGGCCAACTCTACTCTTTCTGTTAAAAGTGTGCGTAGAACATTTATTTCTATCTTACGGATACTTTCCTGACAAATGAACTCAGATCAGGCAAGAATTAATCATAATCTGATCAGGAGAATTTAGTCAGCATCTGGAAAAACCAAATTCAGATCTAGAGATGTCTGTCAACAGATTGTGTGTCATCATCCTAATATTGTATTTGCTGATTATGTACCATGAAGTCATTTCCAACTCTCAGTGACTATATAGATTTTCTCCATGATCAGCGTACCATTATCCAATATTAAGATTACAGTATTAGGGCTGAAATAGGATAGTGGAACATTGTGATACCACATTTATCTTCCTTTGCCTGTTTTCCTTGGTCTGACACAATCTGGTAGCCAGACCATTGCATTCTCTTATCTTTTTTATTATACTGCATTTGGTCTTTCAGATCAGCATTGATGAATTAAAATGTACCATAAATAACATTTTGCTTTAAACAAATGATGATCAAGACTATAGTTGAAGTGTGATAGAATCACAAAACTGGAATGGTCCTTAGAACTCGGTTAGTTCAACCCCCTGCTCAGTACAGGAACCACTAGAGCATCTCTGGCAGATGACAGACATTGGCCTTTCTCTGAAGACCCTTAGCCAAAAAACAAAACAAAACAAAACAAAACAAAAAACCTTCACTACTTTATGTGGCAGGTTATTCCGCCAACTCACCATTCATACAGCTAGAAGGTTTCGGTGGATATCTGTTCCCTTCAACCTTGGCTCTGGTTCTTCCCTTTGGGCAGTAGGGAATAAGTCCAATCTCTCCCTCTACTTTGTGACAACATTTCATATATCTGAAGAAAGCCACTGTGTCAGATAGTAACAGCAACATGTGTTTTCCATGAAACAAATTAGGTAATGCATTTTGATACTTATTATGAGCTTGTTTAGCGGGAGACAAAAAAGCCAAGTAACTTTTCCCTTATCACCTCACCCATTTCTTTATATTTTCTCTAGAGTGGATGTTGAATTCGTTGCTAGATATTATCCGACATGAAGCATCTCCTCCTCCTCTAATTCATCTAGCCTTTCAGTTTCTCTACATTATTTCAAAGGTAAAATTAAATTTTAATATAATAGTAATATGGCTTTACTGCTATACTCTCAAATTAGATAAAAGAGGAACAATCATTCATAAAATAGTTATTGTCAAATGAATGGTTTGGAACACTGAGAGTCTGTACTTTTGCAGTGGTTTATGGAGAGGATATATCCATAAAGGACTAGGCTTTATAGAATTGCTCTTTCATAGTCTGCAATTGAAAAGTTAGTAGTAGTTAAATAAACTCCACAGAGCCTAAAAACTCTCTCTCTCTTTTATTAGATCCTTACATATATGCAATTTAACTGTAATCATTTTATATTTTTATTATTATTATTGATACTTCGTGACTTTTATCATTGTGTTGATTACATAAACATTAACTGTTTGCCTATTGTCTTGCAAATGCATAACTTGAAAGCTCCCTTGAGCTTGAGAGCTGGTACGATGTCAGATATTAATTAAACATTTGAATTTATTTTTACATCTCCATAAAGGGAGATGAATCATTAAACTGCAAATGCTTTTGTTCACCTAGGTACGAGGATATAAAACCTTCTTGCGATTGTTTCCTCATGAAGTAGCAGATGTACAGCCTGTTCTAGATATGCTTGTAACTCAGAATCCAAAAGAATATGAGGTATGCTATCATTCCATTATAGCTGTTACTGTCCGCACTGAAAGCAGGCTCCTGAAACATTTTCCAAGCCTTGGTATTACTGTCAGTATTACTACAGATATTATAATGAATGAACTGCTTTATGTAGCCACCCATTTTGTAGAAGGGAGAGGTATTTTCAGTTGTGGTGTTAGTCTCTGTTAGAATTTCTTGTCTTCATCTCCCAGCCATTAAAATGGCTGAATTTTGACATTTTGTATGCTTGTAAGCACATAGAGATTTTAAAGAATATTTTGTCCTTGCTATGTATTGATCTTTAAAATATATTATGCACTTATCTTTGTACCTGTCATGTACTTTCTTTGCACCTTTTGTCTAGAACTATTGTTAGATTTGTATTAGTGTAATTAATGTATCAGTATATCTTTGCCTTCATTTATATTGCTTGAATAAAAGCCTATTCTATTTGCATATTATGATGCCTTTCTGATGGTGCAACCTTACCAGAAGGCAAATACAATATTAGGATGATGAGACACAATCTACCCACCCCCCAAAACTAAATTTGGATTCAATACTTGTTACTAGGTAACATGTTAGCTAGATTAACTTTGATGAATGCTGATCATTCTGTTTGGAAGCATACATTGTCACAATTATTTTTTGTTTCTGAGTTGCAGTTTGAAAATTACCAGCTATTAACTTTTAACTTGATAAAAGTTAACAGATTGGCAAAACTGTTTCAGAATCTATCTACTAATGGATCTTTGCGAGAGATAAACAAAATATATCAAATGCAAAATGTTTTGCGCTTTAAACAGTTTTTTTTCAAGTTTGAATCAAGCTAGTCCAAGTGCTAGGAGTATTTCAGATATCAGAATCCACTTTGAGATTGAAATGTTTTGCATTCAAAGTATCTTTCCAAAACTCTAATGTTTATGTTTATATTGACTTTGGGTTCAACATAACTCATATCCTAATAGAACCAAATATGCCATCTTTTTTCTCATATTTGTCTTAATGTATTTTCTAGATTATCTATCTCGATTTTGCAAGTAGAAATAGCTTTTACACTATATACTGGACGTTTTCTGAGAACATTCACTATGTATTTTACTCTGATTCTTTTATTAGACCTGGGAGACTCGTTACATGCTCTTGTTGTGGTTATCCGTAACATGTTTGATCCCATTTGATTTGGTACGGCTAGATGGAAATATCTCTTCCGTAGAAGGATGCCCTCGTGTATCAACAATGGATCGAATTCTGGCTGTAGCAAAAGTAGGTGTAGTTGCATAAAATCATGATTTATAGAATGCTTTCTTTCACTTGAAAAAAGTGATTGTAACTTAAATATAGTTTTTCTTCTGCTTAAGCCGGGTACCTCTATGCATCTTGTTATACAAATTATCATAATAATCATTGAAGCTTATTGTATACTAATTGATGGGGGGAGGGGAATCTCATAGAATCAATTTTGATAATGAAGGTAAGTGTCCTTTTAAAAGCCACTGTGTCTTTGTTTTGATGTTGCATACTTTATTTTCTAATTCATGATCCTTTACTAACACTGTAATATGTTGCAGAGTTTAAAACAAACATTGTGTTTAGAAATATGCATTTTCTGATTCTATGCATATAAATGTTGAAAAAGAAAATGCAGTGGGCAATTAAAATAAACTGTTCCTAAAGGATTTTTGAAGACAGCTTTGTTTACAAGCGCCTATCCTCCATATCTTTGAATTTTGCAGACTTTTTGGCAGTATATTTATATGCTAGCTTAACATTCTATATAGAAATGTATTTTTTAAAATTATCCTTCTCAAATTTCAACTTTTCATCCATCCTGATTTGCACACACACACACACAAATTAAGTGAAGTTTGTTTATATAATTTACTTTGTATGATCAGTTTTAATTAATAAGTTGCAATTCAAATCTCTTCTTACTTTTAGTCATACCTTGTTGTAAGTGATAAGTCTCGTGATGCAGCTGCAGTCCTGGTCTCAAAGTAAGTTTCTTGTGCAGATAGAGAAGAATGTGAAACTTTTTAAAAAAAACAACAACATATCATTATCAATAAGGCTAGACTTATTTGTTCCAATGGGCAGTTGTATACATTTGCAACATGAATAAATAAGCACTTAAGTCAATATACACAATAGCATCAAGAGAATTTTCTTCAGGGCAAGGAGTAAACTTACTAATGGTGCCAACTCCTGTTGTCTTCATTAAGGTAATCCTTGACCTATGATCAGCCACGTAGCGACTGGTGAAGTAATGATCCCAAAGAAGGGGATTGAAGTTCTGATGACCAGGTTTTCTCCATGGTCATGTGACTGAACTTTGGGTACTTGGCAGCACAGCTGCCTTTATGGTCATTTGCAGCATCCTGGATATATGTGATCATGTTTTATGAAGGTTTTGCCGAAAACCAGCACTTTCGTCTGATTTTCGTCAAAACCATACTCATAGGGAACCATTGGTTCACTTAATGATCACCGCATTTGCTTAATGACCACCACAGAAAAGATTGTAAAATTGGTTGACATACAACCATAATGGGCAGACTCCATTATAGTCGTATGTCGAAGAAGGGGGTATAAAGAAGCAGGTAAGCCTTCAGAATTTTCTCATGGCCAAAGTTGCTCAAACGTATTTTTCTATTGCTACCCCTGCCAATAGAGGCGACAATATGGTAAATTCATCAGTGACGATGTGTTGTGTAGGGCTGGTGTGTCTCTTTATATAAATGCTATTTATATGTTTAACAAAGGATGGGGAAATCAGGGTGTGGTCACCAAGTTTGGGTAACAAAACATGTAGAAATATGGAGCCCCCAGACTTGTTTCTTTTTCTTAGTGAAGGTGGTAGACATGGTTTCTTGGAGTCACTCTGCTTTCAAGAAAGGTTACTATGAGATTTTCTTAGTCTCCACCTACGCTGTAGGAGGGTAGAATGGGAGACAAGCCTGCCAGCCATGATGGCTGCCATATTAAGCTTTGTCATAACTAAGAGAGCCTAAGAAAGATAACTTAAATCCTCAACATTGTCATTTCTCTTAATGTTTTCTGATTAACTCCCACAATTTAATGGCTTTTGGAGACAACTAAGTATAGCCAGATCACATATGATTGATTCTTCATCTCCTCTTCCCCATCCCACAAATGTTGGTTTACTTGAGCATCCTTGGAGCATATTGATACCTTTTCCCACTTTCTAGTGATCCTGTCCTGGCTGCAGTCCTTAAAGTGCTGTACTATAGCACTTTATAGTGCTTTATAGTGCTTATAAGAAATAAGTGTACATGTAAAAAACATTCAAATATTTCAGTACCATGGAAAACTAATCAGTTATTCCAAATTAAATACAGTATTTTTCATAACTGTAGTAAAGAGAGAGATGCATTAGCTGGGTTATTAGAAATTTCTATCAAATCTTCTGTCTTAATAGGTTCTTTTTATGTTAAGAGTCAGTAAATACTGTAAATCATCATCATCATCAATCATCATCATCATCCATCACGTTGGTGTTGACTTTTAGTAATCAGCCCAGATTTCCTCCATAATGACCTGTTCCTAATCAAGTACCGTATTTTTCGGAGTATAAGACGCACCTTCCCCCCCCCCGCTAAATGGGGTGAAAATTTAGGTGCGTCTTATACACTGAATGTAGCCCCACCCACCCACTGGCCCCTACCCTTTGTCCTCTGCCTCGCAGCTGTTACCTCCTTGCAAGCAAACAACAAGAAAAAACAGCTCCTTTCAGCTTCAGCACAGTCTAATTAGCACAAGTTGATTGGATCGGCTTCCTGACTCAGCTGATTTGCTCTCAGCTGTTTTGCGCAGGGCTCTGCTGCTTGCTGCAAAGAGGTAAATTGCTGGAGCAGATTTTTTTTTCCTCTTGTGCTAATCAAACTATGCTGAAAACGAAAATGAAAGTAAAGCAGGCTGTTTGCTGCAATGAGGCAAAATTGCTCAGAGGCAGAGGGAGATTTCTTTTTCTTCTTTTCTTCACCAAAAAAGGTAGGTGCGTCTTATACTCTGAAAAATATGGTATTTCAGATCTTCTAATGGTGGACCTCTTACCACTGTAACTGAGACCATTTTTTCCGGTCATCCTCTTCTTCCCAGCATTAGAGCCATCTCTAGAGAGCTTGGTAGAGAGCATAATGTGTCCAAACAGGATATTTTGAGACTGCAATAAAAGATAGATCAGTACACAGTTGAAATGCGTTTTTTCTGTTGTATTAAGAGTATGCAGAACAATTGAAAATTTTGACATAACATGTCAACATTTGTTAAATACTTTCAATAGCTCAACTCTTCATCTTTCCTCCACACTATTTGTTTCAAATTAACAACAAAATTGTTACAAAAATACATGATCTGGGTTGTTTCCTCCAGGCTATTGTTTGCTTTTTCTTTAGCTAATTATTTTTTGAATTCCATGTTTATTTTTGCCACCCAGAGTTTTTATAAATCAACTGGCCTTACAAATAAATAGATTTATAAATTATTTTAATAATGCTTTACAACTACATCTAAAATGCTTTATTTTTTGTAATTTACACTGGCAAAATTCCTCAGAAGTTACAGCTTAACTTTATTATATAATGGCAATATATTAAAATGTGATTTTTAAAACATTTTATGTAGAAATAGATCTAATTTCACAGAATATGAACATACAATCTAGGGTCACATATGGTTTGAAAATTGTTCAAAAGTCTTTTGGATCTTGTTTAATTACAGCCTCTCTTTGCTTTTCACTAAAGCATCCCATTTTTTCCAGATTTCTGTGCAAGGTTGGAAAAATGTGTATATTTTAATGAATAAGTAAGAACTGTTATACTTAATGAGATTTGAAGCAACTCTTCCAAAACATTTTTAAAATAATTTCTGTTAAAGTTTACAATTATAAAAAAATAAAAATTAATAGAGACTACAAAAAATAAGATTGAAAAGGAAAAATAGAAAGAGCAGAAAAAGAAATAAAATATAGAAAAAAACAAAAAAAAAGAATAACTTCCATCTTCATTATGACAAGTACGAATAGTTTTAGTAAGTTATCATCTTTTCTTAAAATGCAACAAATGCTTTTTTTTCCCCATATCTCATCTCTTAATTATAAACAAAATCTTAAAACTTCACCATTCATTCTTGGTCAGCAAAAGTCCATTAAAGGCTATCAGAGATAGCTGTTCTCTGTTGTAACATAGCTATTACAACCTTGATCAAATAAGCCAATTCTATATTCCTTTTCTGTATTTATAAAATCTTGATTTTTAATACCTTCAAATAGTGTTCTCAAGCTTGATTTCTTTATAACTTCTCTTGGTCTCCTTTCAGAATATCCTCCAAAATTTTAACAGATCTCTTTTGTAAATCTAGTAAAAAAAGTTATCCAAATAACTTTTCTGTTTCTCTCTTTTTCAAATATCAAGACCTCATCAAGTTTCATTTGTATATTCAGTATATCCTCCATACTTTTCCATATCATTCTTGTAATTTCTCATGTTTAAATGAATATTAAAATTAATCTCAGTCTTATCTGGTATAGCTTGTTCTTCTTCTGTAAGAACATTTGCATGCCATTCATCCATGAAGTTAGATATTCTTAAAATTAATTTCCAAGTCTGTTGTTCATAAGTCTCCATAAAAGATCCACTGTTAAGTATTTTGCTCCATTTTATTCTAGTGTGTTAAATCTGATTATTTTACTTCATTGTCATCTTTAATTTCTTCTACTTCCCTCTAGTGTCCAACATTCAAAGTCTTATATTATCATGCTTTTCCAAAACAACTGCAATTTCCCTTGGGAAAATTTCTTATAATTAATTTCATATTCTTATTTCAAATCCATCTGGCCCTTTAGTCTATTTAGAACCTTCCAAAATCAACACTCTGTACACCTTTTTGCTGTTTATTCCACTAATGTCTTCCATAAACACTGCCCTGCTTTGGCAGAGACATTTGAGATGCCACGGCTTCACTGGAAGTGTCTTCCATGCCATTTTTGAAATACGCACAATTTATGTTAAGTGCCAAGGCACATTGGAATGCTTTTATTGATATCTAGTGGGAACTTCAAGACATTTGTGTAAATTAATTTATATATTGTGTTGGATTTATAGGAATTATTACAAATCCACTGAAAATATATTTGATAAAACAATACAGCATTATGAAGCCCATAATCCACATTAATGTTGCTTTTGTTTACACCCCCCCCCCAGGAAGTCGGACATTTCAGCCTACAGTAATTGGCCCAAAGTCATCCAGTGGGCTTCTGTGGTTATGAACATGGATGTACTTGGGGACAGTACAATATTGGCTTTCTAATCAAGATCAACTTGCATGCAATATAAGTATAGCTGACACTTGAATCTGCTTAACTTCCAAGATCAGGTCATTTCCCAATTTCCTTCGCAATCCTTCAACTGGAAAAAAGCAGGGTCAGCATTCCTTATTTTGCTGCTAGCTTTTATATAATGTCACACTAGGTGGCAGGTCCATGCAAATTTAGCTAATTTTTTTAAAAAAAACAACCTTGGGGTTGGAGCTTGTTATTATTTGAATGGAAAATCATCAGGACATTTCTGAACTCCAGGCAAGTTGGGAAAGGTAAAAGAAAACCAAGAAACAAAAAACAGGAAGAAGGTAATTACAAATAACTTCCATATTGTTACCAAGAAAACTATATGAATGTGTCCATATAATCACTTTGCATTGAGATCAGTTTGAGGAAGATTTACCTTCCCTACTAGTAGGAAAAGAAGATTTGGAGAAAGTTATTTCTTTTCTGAAAATTGTGTTATGGGAAAATGGGAAATATACTTTTAAAGCATATTTTTATAAAAAAACCTATATGCTATAATTGAATTTCTATTTTTCTTTCCTTTCCTCCACCATTTCAAGATGATTTGATGTGTACTGTGACAATTCATATTTCTACATTATGAAATTTCTACACTATCTTTAGGGAAGATAGAGTTAAAGAACTGACAGTTGGAATTTTCCCAATTGAAATATGTTGAAAAGCATCCATTGGACAATTGCCTTCAGGAAAAAAAAAAACCCAGTTTGGCTAACAGGAAAAATGTGTTACCAGTTGAATTGCTCTGAATAGGTAACTTGCAATGTGTGTGTTTCTTCTTTGTATGTAGGTTTATTACCCGCCCTGATGTCAGACAAAAAAGAATGGCAGACTTCCTGGATTGGACCCTTTCAACATTATCTAAATCCTCTTTTCAGACCATTGACGGGACTATTGTAATGGATGGCATGCTTCAAGCCCTGGTAAACAATTGTTTTCAAAGATAATACCATTTTTCTTTTTTAAATGCTATTTTTAACTGTCAACTCCCTTAATTGTTGAAAGTGGCTGCCAGGACACAGAACAAAGTTCCTCTGCTACTCTTAGTTGCATCAGAGAAGGCTTCAGCATATGTGGCAAAAAAAATCTGCAAAGTTATGTACCTTGTATAACGATGAAAAATATTGGAGCTCTTTGGGCTCGTATGTGTCAGATGCAAACAATCAGATCCACACTCAAAAAATTCAGTTTATAGTATGTGCAAGACTATAATACAGGAATCCTCTTAGACTGGTGGTTTGTACCTGAATCAGACTAGCTAAGGCTCAGCAGCCTTCAAGGGCAGTCAGACTTCATCCTTTTAAGCTTACGTAGGGATTCCAGACCAACTCCTCATTTGACTCCACCTCCTAGCTCGACCAGTCACGCTCCAGCAGTATAAGATGCAACATCCCTAAAGAATATTTACTTTTGTTGCAAAAGTAAAACAAGACAAAGGATTGCACGTATCACCTGACAAAAACATTTAGATAATGATAATCATTCATAGACATTATTAGTCACTTATTTAGTTTTGAATGTGACACTATTTACAAACTAGCTGAGGTAAATAGTTAAGAGATCTCAATATAACATACATTGATTACTAGTCTGAGAATGAGATGTATTCCTATGTGCTCCCTCTTTCCTGCAGTATGTAGCTTTCACACTTTTGGCATATTCAACTACTAATCTATGACAACTGAGAGACTAGCGTATATGCTACTTATTAAATTTAAGAAAATCTTGATTTATTAATAACTTTTTATATATTGACATAAATTTGTGAATTTTTTATGGTCAGCTGCCTTATCACATTCATTTTGTGTGTTTTACAATGGATTCAGTGATGAAAAAGATGGTTAAAAAACAATATTCTTCTATTCATCCTCTGCTTTGTTCATTATTAAAACCATTGACTTGAGTTCTTTTACAAATAGGAACAAATTACAGCCATTAATTAGCTACAGAAGGAGGTATTACCGTAGAGTAAGGGGCTTTGTCTGCTTATGATGTGCTAGTATGCTGGGGCATATCTCAACAGGTAGGGTCTCAGATTGAAATACACATGTTTTTTTTCTAAACTCAAGAGTAGAACAAAGTCTTACCTGCTCCATCCTTCAACTATAGAAACTTTCTGTGATTATGTGAAATTGTAGTATTAGTGAAACTAATTTTCCTATTAGTAGAAAGAAAGCTCACTTAGATGCTTTTCTTTGTTTTTTAAAAGAAGAAGAAAAAGAAATATGCTATATTTCATGTTGGCAAAGTTTGAGTTAAACGTTTTCCTCATCTACTTAACAAAGCCTGTTGCTGCTTGATGAAACTTGTAGGATGTATATTACTTTAATATTAGTCATATCTTCTTTGTTCTGTGTGGTTTTATTCCACCTGTTATTAGAGTATGTTAAGTGAAACAGGTGAAAACTGAACAAGTTGAATCGAAACTTGAATGAGATGTAATTTTCTTGAAACTAGAGACTTGCTCATAAAGATATTTCCCTTTCTTTACAGGAATTGCTCAAGTATAGAGCAATTTTATTGATTTGGTAGCTCATTTAACCTATTTTTCCTTTGGAAAAAAATTGTTTTTTGAGGGTGTTCAATATTTTTTCCTTTCATGATTAAAGGTTATGTTATAAGCAATGGGCAGTTGGTATTGCAGACAATATTAGAAAACTATTTTAGAAAAAATAAACAACTTATAAATATAAATCAAATGAATTTTGATTACTATACTCAACTACCATTTATATAATTGTATAATTATACATTAGTTATCCTTTCATAGATAACAGTGTTTGGCTTATTAGGTTAATTTTGAATGAAACTCAAAATTGTTTTAAGTAGAATATTAATCTGGCTCTTCCATTTTTAATGTCCCAATTTTTGTGGCTTTAAAATGTTAAATGGTAATAGGAACTAAGGTTTGCTTGATGTTTTGGCCATCCTTTTGGATCTTTCATGGTCTGTTCTTCTCAATTGCAACAAAATTGGTTTGTGATCCCAGCATGTTTTGGACAAGTGTAGATAACAGGCAATGGCTATTTTCAAGTATTTCTTTTTCATTAGTTGTAACATAGTCCAACTTCAGTCCAACCTTGGGATATCTGAGAAGGAAACAGAAATTAGTGGTATGCATTAAAATAATGTGAAAATAAATATTTAGAAATTACTTTTTTAAAAAAGAGAGCAACAATTGTCTTCATCTGTCCATGAAGTTATTGATATTTTAGTGTAAGTAGTAGATGGAAAAAAAATACTCCTCTCTCAGAAGTTCACATTTTTCCTCAAAGTATTTTTTTTCAGTACCATTTAGAATGATTGTGGAATAATTGTTAGAGAATAAGGGGAAGGTGACATTGAAGCTGAAGAAAAAATGATTTGTTTAAGATTACCCTATGAGTTGAAGTTCGGTAGTGGTTTTGATATCAGGTCAGTTGAAAATATTTGAGATCTTAAAATATAGATTGCCAGATGTATAATGGTTTGACAGTACTGGATAAATATATAATTATTTGCATGAAGTAGGTTTTTAATAATAATAAATGTCCTGGGCCAGATGTAATATAGTAATTTCACATTTCAGAGTTTAGCCGATCCTTACTGTTTGAAGTAAAAAATAGTTTTAACATATACAGTATGAAAGGTGATTGAAATTGACAGTGAAATAGTATACAAAAATGGAACTGGGTATTATATAACAAATTGATTGTATTAAAATATATAATGCTCAAATGCATTATAATGATATAATTTCAGAAAAACAATTTGCTGAGCTGTTGAGGCAGTACTTTTATATCCAAGTGATTCATCCTTAGCTAAAATTTGTAAACTCTTAGAGACTATTTATATTTCTTTCTGCTGTAGAGCTGCATATTTCAAATTTGACATCATTGTGCTTATGTGAATTTTCTTCAATACCTTACAAGATGTATAACAGGGATCAAGATATCTGTGACATTCCAGATGTTAAGCTGAAATTCAAAACAGCTCCAGCTGGGCTAGCCAGGGAAATTCAGCAAATTGAAAGTCTCTGCTTTCCAATCCTGAATTTTTTTTTTAAAAAAAATCATTTCACTGAGAATCCATGTTTATTTGTACAGTTGATTACAAAAAGTACCAGCAGAAGCTGGTTCTTACCTCATGGAATTAAACTACCAATGCATCAAATGAATACAAGATGTCCCATTTTGATCATTACATGTTTTCTTAGTCAGGACAAGAGATTTGAGCATATAAACATCAGAACCGCTCCAGAAATATTTCTTCCTGAATTAGTTGTGGCAAGATTGTATTTTTCTGTTCAATTTGTCTTTTAAGGCAAGCTGCTAAATACTGACAGTTCTTGTTGAAACATGCACTGTGCGTTTCACAACCTAATTCCACTTATGGGCTTGTTCTTCTGCACCTGTTGATAGGACACCTGTTATGAAAGAATTTATTACTAACAGGTAGCACAACTTTTATCTCTTTCAAGTACAGGTTTCAAATATGTCATGTCTGCATTATAATTAAAAGGCAGCATTACTTGTGGAGTGTATGCTCTATATGTTTACTGATGATGCCTGCCTTCATTAACTATATCAGTGATTCACAACTGCCTGGTGGGTGGGTACTTTTTTTTTTTTTTGCTTTAATTTATATGCCGCCTTCTCCGGAGACTCAGGGCGGCTTACAACGCGTTAAGCAATAGCCTTCATACTTTTGTATATTTATACAAAGTCAGCTTATTGCCCCCACTTATCATAAGACAGATTTTAAAAACACCAAATCAAACTCCAGACTACAGTAAGGGAGGGAAATGTTAAATTCTTACATTATTACCTGCTCAGAATCTATTAATTAATAGCTCCCAGTCTTTTATACATGCATGTTCATTGTATGAATGTTAGAAGATGAGTTTTGATATTATGTATTCTGTGTATGAGATTTTGATGTAGATACTTTGTTTACACATATGTATATGTGTAAATGGTTTCAAACTTACCATTTATTTAATTGTAAGAAACATTTGATTTAGGTTTTTGGATTGATAGACTTGCTTTTAAACATGCCTCATATATTAACAAATGTTTTGCTAGCCCTGCAGGGTGTAGCACTCTAGCTTGCATGATAGGGATGTTCTCATCTTGGAGTAGCCTGGGGCATAGAAACTTAAGTTATGGTTAATTTATTTTAATAGAGGTACACTATACAAATATGAGTAATAGGGTTAAAATAAAGTACCTTTGCTAGTAAGTAAGTAAAGCAGCCTATCTTGAGAACTATTTTTATTTGCGTCAAAGAAAAGGCATTTTCTCTGCAAGCTTTCCATGCTTTAACATAACATTGTTTGGTAATAATTGTGTGCTCTTGTAGATTATGCCTCAGGTAAGAGATAGCCCTGCTATGCAGTTTTTTTAGTCTTAAAGGCACAAAAATAAATCTGTAGCTCTGAGTATTGATCATAACCTTTGCTAGCTTTCAACTCATTGTAAATGTCTTGATTTCAAGCAGTGAGCTGAAATTTTGTTGCCTGTATATACTTAAAATTAGGGAACATATCTGTCAATTAGGGAAGTGCAGAATAGGTTTCTAAACTGCTCCCTTATTTGTGCCTTTTTAATTTGCCATTAAAACAGGAACCCAAACACCATGGATTTTTCCCTTTTTACTAGCAGTGCATTTCCAAGCTACAATCACAATTTGGGTATGATTCATTTAGAGTTTTTTTTACATTAAATCTTTTTCACTCAAATTCATTTCTGTGAATTGATAAAGTTCAGATGCGAATGTTCATTTCAGTTAGAAATATAGGAATGTATTATTTTGAGATCCATCAAGCTTAATAATGCCTGCTCTGACTGAAAGACCTATCTCAGATATTTCACATGTAATAGCTTTCATCTCTGCCTATAAATTGTATCAGCTTGTTCATAGAAATGCTCAGTAGAAGTTTGTAGTATTTAAATCAATTTTTATAGCATTTAATTTGGAAAAGCTATTACAATGTAGCAGTTGGAAGGTTGGATTAGAAGTGAAGACTGGTTTAAATTCCCACTCAATCATGAAGCTTACTGGGTGATTTGGACCAATTACCAACTAACCCAGAATATGGAACTATAATGCTGTTTGTTTACCTTTTGGATTAACTTTATTGATAGACCAGATTATTATGGCTTGTTCAACAAACATAGTTTAAAACAATTGTCTTATCTATAAGAATATATTCCCAGCCCAACCTATGTCACAGAGTTCTAGAAAATTTTGCTGGAGGAAAGAGCAAGAAACTTGAGTGCCTGCTCTAGTATCTAGTAGAAAGACAGAATGTAACTACAATACATAAATATATTTAGGTAGACAACTTGAATTGTGATTTAGTTTCTGCAGGCTATGAATTTAAGGAAGATACTAGAAGGGGATTTTCTCATCCCTTCCATTCTTTTTGCCACCTTTAGCTCCTATGGACGGTAGTGTAGTGGAAGTTTGGAAGAAGCAGAGAGAAGAAACAATCTAAACTGAAAAAAGGTCCCTTGTGTTAAAAGTCCTTCTTATTTAAAGTATTTTTGTTTTGTTTACTTTTGGCCAACCTAACCTAATTCCTTTCCTAGTTTATGCCATATATTTTGTCTCCATTTCTTGGGTAAAGTACTGGTCAGGAGGAAGATCCTAGGATGATTTTGTATGTGTTTACCTGCATTCTCAATGTTGACTTTTTTATCCTCTCCTCTTCCTAACGCATTCTGTATCTCAACCAGAGTTTCCAGATTATATGAGAATAGGAGAATATTTGTTGACAGTGAAATATCCTCAGAATACTAATGTTACCAGATGAAATGAATCATTTAAATGTTTCTTTTCCAAAACAGTATGATTATATTTTTTTGAGGCAGAGGACTTTCATAGTAGTTTACCACTTGATACTTTCTTCTTGTGCTTCTGGTAAAGTAAAGTAAAGTGAACAAATAATCCTAGGAACAATGACATGTCAGCTTGACCTCTTAGAGGTGCTGAGGAGTAATTATTATGGCGTTTTCAATTCTCCCTTAAGGTTGGGCATATCTATTGCTCATAGTTTATTGGAGCCAAAGGGTAACTACAGATTCTCATCTCTGTGGCAGTAAGATGTGCCTGCTGCCAAGTAATCATGCCACTTTTAATAGTGATGATTTGTATAGCTTGGGGAAGATGTCCCAGAGGTAATGCTGATTCTTACATCTTACAAAGACAAAGTCTACGTGGGTTATGCAGACAATTAGGAGGTGTGTCAGGTTTTTCCCTGATTACTAAGAAACTAGTTTTTGTTTGTATCTTGCATCATGTTATTACAAAAGCAACAAAACCAGATCTGATATTTCTATTCCTAGGATACGCCAATGGTTTTCTCTAATTTGTAGGTACTATAATTATTTAAAGGAGAGGTAGCTGGATTCCTCTCAACATGTTGGTTAGTGTTACATGTCCCCGCAAATGCTAAAGAAATGTGATGTAACTTAGAAATGCCCAAGGCATACAACTGGAACTTTAATGTCTTTAACACGAAGTTCTGTGGATGTTAAAGGTTCTAAACAAGAGGCAAAATCAACCTATTGATTTTCTAATTAAAAGTTTTTTTTCTATTTAAGGCTTGTACTTCTTTTCATGTTGGTTGTTGTAAAAGAAATTTTTTAAGTGATATCTTTACATCTTTTCATCACCTCCAGAAATAAGCCACAAATACTTCCTAATAATTTCTGTACAATATTATTTATTCTCTCTCTATAATATTTAGCTATCATTTATATGGTATTTATTTAAATCATTTAACTGTTATGAAATTAGACACGTTTGCTTGAGCATATTTCTCAATTTGTTCAATTGACTATTTGTTCAGCAACTATTTGAAATTATGGCAGTGCTGAACAAATGGAACTTGTGCCTGTTTCCTGAAGTTATGGCTGCTGCAACACCCTCATGATTTGGATACTTGGCAGCCTCCCCACACTTATGACCTCAGGGTGCTTCAACTCCTCCTCGCCCATTTCCCTTCATCCCTGCTCTTCTGGCTCTCCTGCATGCTGACACTCCTCAGCAGCGGAACTGGGGCTGATGAGAAGTCCAGGCCCTTCAGCAGTCTCTACTGGCTGCCATTGCTCCTTGGCCTGTACTTCAGCACCAGTGCTGCTGCAGCTGAGGGGTGCTGCCTCAGGTCCCACACTGCAGCCAGCCACCACAGCATGAAGCCCTACTAGCCTGTGCACCATAGGTCCTGTGGTACACAGCTGAATTTAGTTACCTTACTCCTATTGTGATGAGATATATGTGGCCTGGCCCCCATGTTAGGCAACTCTATGCCAAGAGAGATTTTAGTAGATTTAATGTGGATTTCTATGGTCGATGTACTTTTTTGTCTAGTGCACTCCCATTGTATTTAACTCTTTTAGCAAATGTAATTTAAATAAAGATTAAATAGGTTGGCATGGTTTGTTTGTTTGTTTGTTTGTTTTTTGAGGGGTATGTGTGTGGTGTCTTCCTCTCCAGGGCTGTTTGAAAAGTTTTTGAATAAGTGCCCCAACTAACAATACAAGCTATAAATCCATAATTTTTCAAAGTAAAATGTTTAGATCGAGTTATTGAGAAACATATAGTTAACTTTTCATAAAGTATCCAAGGCAGCTGCCATAACTTGAATCAATAAAATTACACTAAACATCAAAATAAGGAACAGCAAATTTTATTAAAAATCAAGTTACCCCAAAACATTACTCAAATAATTGAACAATTTCTCCAGTACAGCTATAATACATTAAATATGAAAATTACCAATAGATATAGAATTTAAATTTAAAAACAGTTTTCTTGAATTCAGGTGTGTTTATTCAGGTGTGTTTATATTCTAATAGTATTTCGAATAAGGAATAATAAGCATTTTATGCTGGTTTTAGTCTGTCTTTTTAATCTCTTCTCACTAATTTTTATAACAAAATTCTTGTCTGGAAGAAATTAATTGCAAACCACTTCAGTATTGCTGCCAAGAAAAGTGCATGGACTTGTAGTCTTTAGGATTGTGCTTGACACCCTCTCTCTCTCTCTCTCTCTCTGTGTGTGTGTGTGTGTGCGTGCGTGTGCATAATGTAATTAAATTTGCATTTAAAAAGATAAGAGCTAATAAAAAATTTAAAAAAGAAAAAAACAAAGTGCAGAAAATGAAAAAGGAAAAATAGAAAAAGACAAAATAAGAATATAATAAATAAAAAGAAAGGAAATATTAAAGAAATGATTTCCCCCTTCATCAGAACAAGTATAAACAATTTTAGTTAATTTATCACTTTCTCTTAAAGCAACAAAGTATCTCTTCTTCCCTTAATTATAAACAAAACTTTAAAGCTTCATTGTTCAGTCCTGGTCAGCAAAAATCCACAAAGAGTTACCAGAGATAGCAACCTATTTATTTTGATCTTTAATCCAACTTTATATTCCTTCTCTTTACTTTCAACAATCTTGGCCTTTAATCTCTTAAAATAATGTCCAAGAACTTGATTTCTTTTCCCCTTTTCTTTGTCATTTCTCACAGAATCCTTCAAAACTTTAACAAGTCTCTTTTGTAAATCCAAAATAGGAAAGTTATCCAAGTCACTCTTCAGTTTGTTATTTGTATATCTCTTTTAATTATTAAATCATCAGCTGATTTCACTGGTATATCCAGTGTATTAGCTTTTTCCATAGCATTCTTCTAACTTATCATTTTAAAATCCACGTTCAAATCAGTTTCAGTCTTTTATGATAGAACTTGTTCCTGTTCCATAACATCATTTATATAGTCTATCTATAATAGCATTCTTGAAATTAACTTCTCAGTTCATTGTTCACAATTATTGTTCAGTAAGTTCAATATTAAAATATTTTGTTCCATTCTGTGTTAGCCATTTGAATTTAAGTGTTCTTCTTTAATTGCAATCTTTAGTTCTTTTTGATTTCCTTTAGAGATCAGTCTTCAGAATGCTCTCCTACCATTTCCCCCCCAAAACAACAGTAGTTTCTCTTTGCAAATATTCTTAAAAATAATTTCAAAACTTATTTCTAGTTCATCTGGATTGGCCATCTTGCTTGCAACCTTGGCAGAGATTTTTAAAGAACACTAAGTTCACAAACCTCACTTTCTAACCAGTTTCAGAAATTGCTCATAAACTACCTCTGTTAGACACTTTCCTAATGACAAGTTTGAAAACACTAGTGAATTTTTCTTCAATCCTGAACAAATGAACATTTTAATCATAAGCTTAAGAATTTAAAGAATCTGAAATAAACAGCTAAAAGCTAAATAATATTTTTATCTTAGAAAGAAAGATTTTGATCTTAGAAAGTCCAGATAAAATTAAGCATTGAAACTTTTACAATAAGATTTGAAATTGATTATAATGTACAAACTGTTTTTCATGAGAAAGAGATTGCATTTTCATTTTTACAAGACATAATATGGATAAGCAATTTCATGATTTTAAAAACTGGTCTCTAGAGAGGTCTAAAGATTTTAGATGCAGACTTGTAATTTGATGCAAAATGTTATGATAATAAAAATAGTGAATGATACTTTTAAAGAAAGGAATCAGGTAGTAGTGACCACAATATCAAAAATATCAGTAATAATGTCTGCTCAATAGCATCTTTTGAACATAGATTATGTCCAAACAGTACTGTTGAAGAAATGGGAGATGTCGAACAAATTTTACCTGAGAAGATAGAGATAATATCAAAAGTGGTGTTACAACTGAAAGGCCAAGAGAATAATTTAGAAAAGGATGTTTAATTGAATCTACAAAATAAACACACCAACAGAGTGACCTAGATAACTTTTCCTATTGGATTTACAAAAGAAGCTTGTTAAAGCCTTGACAAATTCTGTGTGATGGGACAAAGAAGAAATGAAGAGAAATCAAATCCTACGATATTTTAATAAACTAAAGATTAAGACTGCTAGAACTAAAAGGAAAGAATATAAAGTTGGTTTATTTGATTATGATTAAAACTAGATATATTGTTACTCCAGGTCCTTTATTGACTTTCTGCTGAAATCAGGATTATGTTTCATGGATTATTTTATAGATAAAAGATGGAATATCAGGTGAATTGATAAAATGTTTGTAACTTTAGGGAGAGTGAAGAGTTGCTAAATTTGTTTATATTTGTGATGAAAATGGGAAGTCGTTTATATATTTCTTATTTCTTTCTTGATTGTATTCCTTGTACTTCTCTTTTCTTTGTATTCTTTATTCTGTATTTTTATTATTATTATTATTATTATTAGATTTCTATACTGCCCTTCTCCCGAAGGACTCAGGGCGGTGAACAGCCAAAAGATAAAACACAGAAATACAAAATTTAATTTATTTTATGTCTTTAAATTTAGTTTATATTAGATTTTACTGTTATAAACTGTATAAACTCTGAGTATAATATGTACTCTGTGTGTGTATGTGTGTGTGTGTGTGTGTATTTTGAGTTGACCTTTTCCAGTGTTAACTGAATAATCAAGGTCTGTTAAATCAAGGTTTATCAAAAAGTCATAAACTGCTCCTAATCTTCAGTGTTCTCCATGCTTCATAATGTTCTGTTCATTCATGCTACATTTAAGATCATGAAAAGCAGTTCATTAAAAACTAAAACAAAGCAGGTGCATAGCCTCAGGAAATTTTTGTTGCATTTACACCATAGCTGGCATTACTTAAATCCATAAATAGCTGTTAACATGTGGAAATATTTTTGGGGTTGGGCTATGCTCCTTTAACTTTAACTCCTGGCCATATTTATCTGAAAATGTTTCTTCCTATTAGAGTGATGAAACACAGGGTTCAGATAAAGTGTTTAATTTAGTGTCTGGATGAATGTTCAGATAATTCTAAACATTTAATTATTTCAAGTCATATTTTAAATATTTTTAATGAGTGAAATGAAAATTTATTAGAAAAAGTATGTTGTATGGCCCTATGTTTTTGTTGTCATGGTTTAATTCATACAATGAGTTAGTGAATGCCATATTTACAGATAGCAAATCTATATCAAGACAATTCCATCTCCCAATAAATACTTATGAATTGGGAGGAGGGTGCCTTAAATTTGCTGAATAGAAGACTGCTGTTGAAATAAAAGAATGGGCTGGAGGTTCAAATTATTCCTTCCTTTCCTTGTGCAGCTACCTTTTTCTTAACTTTATCTCCATCTTGTTATATCATTAATAGTAGGTTTTCTTTCTGGAGTATGGAGTGATGATCACTAACTTGGTTTTAAAAGAAATTGGATAAATTCATGGACAATAGATCTATTCTGTTACCTCCAGGTTTGGGAAACAACTCTGCAAGTGGGATATGCGAAGATCCCAGAAACATGTTGAACTAGAATGGGTCTGGAGCCAATTTAGCAGGCTTCTTTTTGTCTTATGTTCTTATGCTTTTCTTACTTGTTAGAAGAGGGGATACATATGACTGCATGTAAGTATGTTCTGTTTCTCTCTGGTTTAGAGAATGGTTAGTATATGGAGATCAATTAGTGTTTTCAGTGGATATATTTTTTACAGGCAATCACTTTTAATAAGTATTAATAAAGTTATTAAAAAGTTTGTTTTTTGTCCTGGCTCTGTCCTTTTAGGGAGTGTGACTTCTTCCAGGTATATATTTATGGGAAGGAGGAATCTTCAGAATTAATTTCAGTTGGAATTAGTAGTCCTAGGATGACATGGTATGAAGTGAAACATTATTTGTGTTCATCGTTTTTTTCGCTATCTAGGCTTTATTTATGTGAAAACCATTTTAAATGTAAGTTTGTGTTCCTTTTAGGTAAATATATTAGATTGGAGCTGTCTCAACAAGTACTTTGAAAAAAAAGTGGAATGTTTACTTGCAGCTTCTCATTTTTATCCTTGTTAAATTATCGTAATCCTAGTTTCAGTCAATTTAGACAGTACAGAAGTATATACTGTTTCCAAGAATATATATATGTCAGAAAGGAAAAAAGCCCAGAACCGAGTAGATGTGATTCTACTGAGCTGGAGCTACAAAAAAACCTTGGCTACGTAGGGAAAACCTGGCTAGAAGAAAAACATATATATATACATATATATATATATATATGCATATTCTTTCTAGCCAGGTTTTACCTATGTAAACTAAATTGTTCTACAGCCCTGGTTCTGTGAAATCTCATTCACAAGTTTCTGGGCCTTTTTTCTGCTGACAAACTGCAATTCTGTGTTGCTCTCTGGGAGACTCAGATAGCTATTTCTGCCTTTTAAGGCGTCATCAGTGAGCCACACCCACTTCTCAGATATCCTCCCTGTAAAGGTACAATGTGTCTTTTTCTTTTTCGTAGGCTTTTATGTGCATATTCTTTCTAGCCAGGTTTTACCTACGTAAACTAAGTTGTTCTACAACTTAGTTGGCAGAAAAACTGGCAGAAAAAAGGTCCAGAAACTTGTGAATGAGATTTCACAGAACCAGGGCTGTAGAACAACTTAGTTTACGTAGGTAAAACCTGGCTAGAAAGAATATGCATATATATGTTTTCTCAGGTTTTCGCGGGTGTTTGTATGTAGGTCTTTGGTTATTTGGGTCTTCTCCCACGTAAAATTGGAAGTGTCTTGGCGACGTTTCGACGAAGTCTCATTCGTCATCTTCAGGCTGGTGTTCTCGGCTTCGTGCTCCTGGAATTGCTCCTGGAAGCACGAAGCCGAGAACACCAGCCTGAAGATGACGAATGAGACTTCGTCGAAACGTCGCCAAGACACTTCCAATTTTACGTGGGAGAAGACCCGAATAACCAAAGACCTACATATATATATATATATAATGACTTTTATATACAAGGATTTATCTCTAAGAAATAATTTCAAAGATGATAAATCAATATGTTTTTTTTTTAATACAGAGATTCTGAAGCTAGTTTTAAGTTGTCCTATGTCCTCATTGGATTTGGTTAAGCAGATGTTAAATTGCACCAGTCTAGGGTTGCAAATAGTAGCCATAATTATTTTGAGTTGATGTATATTGTGCAAGATCCTTGGGTGTAACTACAAATCTGCAGGTTTGGGTGGACATCAGTTATTGTGTTTCATAGCATAGTCATGAGATTTACATTTAATTATAGTTTAACTAGATAAAATAAGGGAAGATGGTTAAGTAACTCAAATAGGACAATATGTTATGAATTCAGATTGCATCTTGCCCCTTAGGAGTATAAAATAAAATCTAACGAATTATAATAATAATAATATAATCCCCCATTGATTATTACCTAGCATTACCTTGATGTGGTTGTGGGGCTTGTATGCTCTGAAGAAGATGAGATCTATGCCAATGATTCATCCATACTTGACAGATCTTGTCAGAGGAGGCAGATGAAGAGTGTCTCTCCCATAAATAATATGGTGAGACGTAACTTACAGAAACCTATACTGGATTCGTTGTTGCTCAATTCAACAAGGACAATGCATAAGGTGTTGGGAGTTTCTGGACATCTGGTGACATGTGAGCCACAGGACTCAGGACTGTTGGCTAAACAAATAGGGTAAGCAGCCTGCAAGACTACTGAAGGAAAGGGTTCTTACCCATTGCAAATATACAAAAGTAAAAGCAAAGATATACTGATTTTCTATTATAAATCATGTCTAGTGAGAAGAGAATATCTGAAAAGAATACATCAGTTTTGGAAAGAACATCCAGAATCAGAAATAACAGAAAAAAGGCTACAAGATCAGTTTCAATTTATTTCAATTTATCATATGAAATAAAGAATATATCAAAGCAGAATTGGAAGAACTGCGAAGATCTACCCAGAGCAAAGAAATCAAAGTCTTGCCAGAGGAATCCCAAACAACAGAGATAATCCAGGTGGAATTGGTAGCATAGAAATCAGCATTGTTTTTGAACCGTTTTCATTCCCAAACTAGGCACTCTCTCTTTTGCCTTCTCTTCACAAAGAGCAATCAAGAGGAATTGAAACAAACTGAGCATCTAGAACAGCACAAAAGCAACAGAATAAGGCTGTCTGCACTGAAGCTTGTTACAAAAAACGGCTAGCACATTTTAAAAGATACCAGTACTGTAGTTTATCAAATATATGTATTAGTCTGATGCAAGAAATAAACCAACTGATGTACAGCACAGCTACAGTTATTATTGAAGATCTTGGATGCAAAATCAACATTTAAAAAAAAATCCCAATCAGTGAATTGCCAAAATGGAGGATTAGGTTGGGAAATAAGATTAGCGTGTTAAGATCAGATGCAAGCTAGCTAGAAGAGATAAATAAAAGAAGCTGAAAAACAAAAAGATCAAAGAATAGCTGACTAAGAAATATCACCTAGAGACAAGGAAGATCAAGGAAGCACTGGCAAAAATAAAACTGCAAATAAGGCTGAACCTCCAATTTCAGCTGAATCAGAAATATTTCTACCAATCCATCAGTGGAGAGATTAGAATGAATCAGTTAACACCTGACAAAGAAACAGTGCAGTTCTGGGTGGAGCTATGGGATAAACCAAAGAAATACAACAAAAAATGCAACTTGGATAAAGGAGGTGGATAAGAATAAAAAAAGAAACTAAAATGAAAGAACTTGTAATAAACAGCAAAAAAAAAAAAAAAAGGTGGAGAAAAGGGCAAGAAGATCAAGAACTGGCCAGTGAATTAAGTGAATAGGAACTGCATGGCTTTTGATTGAAATATCTGACTGGCCTGCACCCATTCATTTCCAAGCACTGTAACATCATACTACAAGGAGGTGAAATTTAAGATTGGTTAACAACTGGCAAAACCTACCTGATAATGAAAGATCCACCAAAAGGAGTGGCATGAGGCAAATACAAGCTAATTACCTGTTTACCAAACCTTTCCGATTGCAAACTGGTATGGTAGCTGATGCAGTCCAACAGCATCTAGCTGAAAACAAGCTGTTTCCATTTGAGCAGAAAGGAAACTGCCCAAACAGCAGAGGAACAAAAGATCAGATCCTAATTGACAAGATGATACTGGAAAACTGCAAGAGAAGGTAGATCAATTTGAACGTAGCTTGGATTGATGATAAGGAGGCACTCTACTCCCTGTCACATAATTGGATAATCAAGTGCCTACAAATAATGGGAATCAGTAGAAACATCAGAAGCTTTGTGCAAAGATCAGTGACACAATGGAAGCTACATTTGCTGGTCAGTGGTAATAGACTGGGAGAGGTTAACTTCAAGATGGGAATCTTTCAAGGAATCTCAGTATTACCATTACCCTTAGTCATTACATTGATTCCTCTATTAGCAATACTGAACAAGACAGCTATGGCTCTTGAACACCAGAAACATATGCCAAGTCATTGCACCTCTTTTAAATAGAAGATCTGAAGCTGTATGGAAAAATACCATCTGACATATAATCACTGCTCAATACTGTCCAAATATATAGCCAAGTTTTTGCAATGAAGTTTGGGGTGGATAAATGTGCCCTCGTTAAAATTAATTGTGTGGGGGATAGCGAAAACTGGAAATCAAGATCAAGGAAATAACATCAAGCGTTTGGAAGAAGATCACTACAAATCCCTAGCCATCCTTCAGGCTGACAGAAATGAAGCAGTCAAGAAGAACATTACAGATAGTCCTCAACTTATGACCTTTTGTTCAGCAACTGTTCAAAGTTACAAAGGTGCTGGGACTTATGACCCAGGCCTAAAGTTATACTACTGCAGCGCCCCCATGGTCATGTGATTGTATGATCTGGGCATTTGCACTTACAACTAATGTATGGTGATCGTGTAATCACTAGTGGCAGTTTTCCCCAGAAAGAAGCCAGCAGAGTTCTTGACAATTGCCATCCCTCTTCCCTTCCCTCTGCTCATGGATGGTACAGAACCTAAAAGCTGGGTGGGCACATTTCCAAGTGGGGACAATCCCACCACAGACCCAATCAGATCTTGGTAAGACATACCAGTTCGGCTTCCTCCTCCAGGATATGATCCTGATTGAGATTAGCTTTATTATATACAAACGTGGCATTCATAAGCAACAGCTGAAGTCCAGGGCCATCAAGGATGTAATTGCCAGGCCAGAGTGGGATCTGTTTCAAGGACTCGGCCCAATGTCTCCATGTGAGGTACCCTTGGATTTCTGATCTCTCACAGGGAGATAAGGTAGAGATGACCCTGCCTTCCCCCTCAGCTTCCCCATCCCAGCCCTCTCAGATATGTTTCCTTTCTAGGCCTTACAGGCATATCCACCCTCTCTCTTGCAAAATCATGCAAAAACAGTAGAATTCTAAATTCTGTACTAATGGGGAGACACTAGACTAAGTAATAAATAATAATAAGTATTTGAATAAATATTCAATTTCAGATATGGTGGATTCATGATATATTGAGGAAGAGGTAATCCAATAGTAATTTGGCTAGGAGGATCTTATCATATGGGCTGGTACCGTAGTAGTATATTCATTTTTGTAATCATCCAGAAGACCAGTAGAGTATGAATAATTAATGCAGTCCACAAAATGTTTGTTTGTTTCATGTTTATTTACATAATGTTAGTTCCAATTTTAATGACCACCAGTGATTTGATTCCTATTCCACTCTACCCTTCCCTGCAAGCAGATTCTCCTCTCCTCTCCCGTCCCCTCCCCCTCTCCCCTCCCCTTCTATGTATCAACTGACTTTGTCCCACTCTTTCTTTTCTAATCTTCTTATAAGGATGTATTCCGTTAACTCTTTAGTTGCATTTTATTACAACAGTTATCTACGATTTTATCATCTTAAATTTTATTTTATTATTTGAATGGATGTTTCTGATTCCTGTCTATAATTACATCCAGTACACCGCAAATTAGTGGCTCTGGCTCTCAAGTTTTAAACTTTAAGCAAAGAAACCTTTGTTTTCTATATTGTGCAAGTTTTTGCATTTGAGGTTATAACTATTCTTGGTTGACATAACCATCGTTAAATATCAGACTGACGCCTTATTTAGCCTTCCAGAAGCTTAATGTGATCATGCATACCAGTGGTGGATTGCCCCCAGTTCACACCGGTTCTATAGAACCGGTAGTAAAACCGGCGGGAGGCTCCGCCCACCAACCCCGACGTCATCAAAATGCTTCTGCACATGCGCAGAAGCTTCTGCGCTTGTGCAGAAGAGAGAGCGCATGCACGAGCGAAGCAAGCGCACGCGCAGCCCCATTGCGAACCGGTAGTAAAGGTAAGTAGAACCCACCCCTGATGCACACATGTTAAAGTTATGTATTCTGGTTAAGATTAATATAATATGACAGAGAAAATCTTGGAACATTACTTCTTGATGCTAATATATCAAAATTTTAGTTTGTTCACTAAATTTCATTTGTTCACTAACGTATTTTACTTATACTTTTCTTAGGCACAACTTTTCAAACATGGCAAAAGGGAAGATTGTTTACCATATGGTAAGATTCTTCATGGTACCATAAACATAGAGAGCAAAACATGAGCATGATACAAATTTCTAGCGGTTATAGTTTGAAGATTTTATACTTCTCTTGACCCGCTTGTTTAAAATCAGTGACTGGGATCCTGAGAACCACAGCTAGTGAAATTCTGTGAAGTCTGCTACTGGTTCGCTTCACTACCGGTTTGCTTTGCACGAGCATGCATGATGCATGCCAAACGTGTGCTTTGTGTGCAGGCGCACCACAGGCACCACCACGCAGCGCTGAAAAAGGAGGATTAAGAAGCCTTTTCTGAGTCTTCAAAGGTAAGTAGAACAGTGGGGGTGGGGTACAGCTCTGCCGCACAATTTAGATTTGCTAGAAAGCAGGATTTCCTGCTTTCTAGCTAATATAAATCGTGTGGCACAGCTGCTGGTCAGAAATATCAGTTTGACTGAACCAGTAGCATTTCACCCCTGCTTATTATAAGATAATTAACTAAAAGGTACATTTGGGTATATCTGCTATAAAACGTGGACTCATTTGAAATTCTAGGCTGCTTAAGGCAATAGGTTTTTCTGGAAAATGTTGACTAAATGTTTTACTTTATAATGTTACTTTCCCCTAATAAATCAAATTGTCTTAGTGGGGGACAATGGAACTGAGACCAAATGCTTAACTTCAGTGCAGTGTAAAATGTCTTACATGTGAGAACTATTATCCCCCCTCCCCACCCATCCAAAATAACATTGATTGTATTGGCATTAAAAGCTGAGTGTATGTTTCATAGTTTTCTGCTGAAAATATTTTAATATGTGTTTCATATGCATTATATAGTGGACAAAAGTGGATATATTTATTGATAGAGAAATGTATTCATTATAGCTTCTACTGTGCTTGAATGTCTTGATAACTGCAAGCTCTTTGAAAGTAACCAAACGATTCTTCGCAAGCTGGGAGTGAAACTTGTTCAGCGACTTGGTCTGACATTTCTTAAGACAAAGGTGGCAAAGTGGAGGTTTGTTCTTTTCATAATCATGTTTTTACTTGCCTTCTTTCCTTTTATTAGGCTAATCTGAGTTGTAAGATCTATCATTAATAGGAGTAGATAAGTAATATATCATCTCTCATTCATTTGATGACAAGAAGTTCTGGTTTAGCAATATTTGTGCAGGAACTTTGGTATTCCATAGGTATAAGCAACCTCTTCCTCTATAATTTTAATTGACATTATTACTTTACATTTTCTACAATTTATTTTACAGTTAAATGGTCCGTTCAAAGTTAAATGTAGGATTATGGAGAAAAACAAATCCTCGGAGGGGTATTGTTTTAAAAAGTTTACGTAAAGCTGTGATGTCTCTTCCTTTTCTTCTATTATATTTCCTTTTGCCTCCTTGAATGAAAGTACCAGTACTAAAAAACATGGTTAGGCTGTTAAAAAAATTTCCTCCCACTAAAATACACATTGTAACACTAGGAGTAGCAAGAATAAAGGGCATGTAGGTGTGGGTGTAGCTGACGGGTCTGCAAGTAAAGAAACACAGCAACCAGAAAGGAGGGTGTTGATCTGCCACCACTATCCAGGATACTCTGCCCCTTGGCTGTACCCCTCAGCCCTGGGAGCTCAGCTTGATCCTGGGAATCTGGGAATCTGGTCCTTACCTGTCAGTTCTTTGGGGCCATACAAGAACAGTCAGTGTTTCTTGACCCCTGGCTGAAAGAATGAACAAGTACTTTGAACTAATATGTACTATGTTACTAAAGCATATTAAACATTATGTAGTTTGCTCAAGGAATAATGAAAAAAAATGTACCCATGTTTCCCTGATAATAAGACCAGGTCTTATTTTCTTTTGGGCCCCAAAATAAACACTAGGGCTTATTTTTGGGGGGGCTGGTTATTTTTTTTCCCAATGTATGGGAGGCCTACTTCTGCTTCCTCACAGCAGGGCAGGAGGCTGTGTTGTGTACTAGTGCCCCCGCCGAAAGGCAGGGGTGTGTGGAGCTGCCCCATGTTCCCTGCACCAGCTTACCTCAGGGCCCCTGCAGCAGGCCACCTATGCCCTGACACCTGCCTTGCCTCATGGTGTCAGCTCCAGCAGCCCCACCCAGCAGGATCCCATATGGCTACCAGCTCACTTCTTCTGCAATTCATAGCTTCAGTGGAGCAGGAGGCTGAGTGATGCGCCAGTGCAATGAGGCAAGGTGGCGGTGGGGGGGAAGGGTTTGAGCTGCCCCATGTGCCCCGCACTACCTTACTTCAGGGCCCCTGCAGCCAGGACATCCACAACCCGACAGCTGCCTTGCCTCACCAGTTGCAGCACCGCGAGCAATCAGATGGGCTGGGCAGCTGACTGGCCGCACAGGCTCTTAATAGGGCTTATTTTGGGGGTAGGGCTTATATTATGCACACACAAAACATTCTAGGTCTTATTTTCAGGATAGGTCTTATTTTTGGGAAAACGGTATTTCTTAAGTTATAAACTATGCCCACAAAGCTTGAGCCTAGATTGCACATTTTATATATTTAAATGTATTCATATTTAAATATAAACATTTACAGTCTGTTTAATTAATACATGATAATTTACAGGTATTTTATTGGTGAAATTGCCTCTTGATAATGCTGTGTGATCTTTTAATAGCAAAATGTCAGCACAAATTTTCCTCACAAATTATTTCACCAGTGACAAAATATTTTACATTTATTTTTAAAATCTACTTCATGAGTATTTTGAAGATAATGTGCTTGCTCTCTGCTAAAAATATAACCATGATGAAACTGCCTTTCCAGGTATCAACGGGGATTCCGATCTTTAGCTGCAAATCTACAGTTTTCTGGCGGAGGTCTCATTCCACAGAAAACAGAAAATATAACAGTTAACACAGGAGAGGAGGAGGAAGAGGAGGAATACGACATTCCAGGGGAGGTTGAAAATGTTATAGGTATGTTTGATCAAAACAATGTAAGATCTGATATCCTGACCAATGTGGTTTATGAATGTGATTTATTAATTTATATATAATTCCTCATGTTACCTGGTAAGAAAGAATATAAATAGTGTTATGTTATCTTTGTTTCATAGTTTAAAAAAAATAATATTTATATCTGCGCATCATACTTTTGATTCTTCCTCTTAGCTTTCATGGCTAAGGTGGGACTAGAACCAGGGTGCGATGGAGGTGGGTGGTTCGGAGAACCGGTAGCAAAAATCCCTGCGCCTCCCATGCCCAGCTGAGTCGCGCAATCATCAGAGGCTTTTTTTAAAAAAAATTAAAAGCATTTTTTCTACAACCTCTTCTGCCGAAAAAATGCTTTTAAAAGTTAAAAAAAAAAGCCTCTGATGATCGTGCGGCTCAGCTGGGATCGTCAAAGGCTTTTAAAACCATTTTTTCTACAACTCTTCAGAGATTGTAGAAAAAATGCTTTTAAAAGCCTCTGACTATCCAAGCTGAGTTGTCTGATCGGCAGAGGCTTTTTTCCTTTTAAAAGCCTCTGATGATCCAAGCTGAGTTGCCTGATCGGCAGAGGCTTTTTTCCTTTTAAATGCCTCTGACGATCCAAGCTGAGTTGCCTGATCAGCAGAGGCTTTTAAAAGAAAAAAAGCCGATCAGGCAACTCAGCTGGGATCGTCAGAGCCTTTTGAAAGCATTTTTTTACAACCTCTTCCCCGAAAAGGTTGTAGAAAAAATGGTTTTAAAAGTTAAAAAAAAAAAATGGCCACGCCCACCCAGTCACATTACCACACCCACCAAGCCACGCCCACAGAACCGTTAGTAACAAATTTTAGATTTCACCACTGACTAGAACTCAGACTCCCCCTTTCCATCTGGTGCCTGACTAGACCAAACTGACTCTATGTTATTGAAGTTGTTATTATTAATTTGATTTGTATCTAAATTAAAGGTAGCTAACATAATATTTTGTGCATGCTATTGTACTGATGTTATTTGTACTTTTTGGTTATTGTTCTTGACATAGTTTAAATCATGAGTCCCTCCTTTTCATGCCCTATTTTGACTTTTCCTGCATAATTAATTTAATCTTCTTTTTAAAGAAGTGTTTAGACTTCTTTGTGCCAGATCCTGTAAAACAAACAAACAAACATGATTTTTCTTTACAAAATCATGTTTAGGAACAAATCACTATCCTAATCACTCCAGTATGATATCCTAACAAAGCTAGAAGTGATGAAGTGCCAAGAGAAAGACAATGTTTGGTTGCCTTGAATTCATGTTATGATTTTAAAAACATTTTTTCACAGAGCAGTTGTTGATTGGATTAAAAGACAAAGATACTATTGTGAGATGGTCTGCAGCAAAAGGGTATGTGTTCTTGAGTTAAACTGATTTACACAATTTAATCAGTAAATATTGGTAACTAGAATGATATGGAACACAGTTAAATGTTCTGTTTAATACAGCAAAACACAAGGCTTATGGATTCATTTGATCTTTATTGCAATATTTATTTTTTTCATGTTTGGATTATATACTAAATTATGACGTCTTTTCCTATGCTTTATTTATTATTGTTTAGTATTTCCTATCTTAAAAAATACTGAGACCATTTTCAGTAGTTATATTTATAGTTATAGCCAATTTCATTAGTTATAGAAATACATAGTAATAAATAAACAAATAAATTCATGTCTCAAACACTGGGAAGCAATTACATTGAGATGCACATTCTTTATTGTAATTTGCTTGATTGCTGTGAGCTGTCCATAATGGTTGAGAATTGAATGATTTACAAGTTTAATAAATTATTATTATGAGCCTTTGTTTAGTGTTGAATAACAACCTCTCTCTCTATTTAAATGAAAATGGACTGTATGTATACATGCCTTTTCTTCATTTGGTGGCAAAAATTTCCAAAGCAATAAACAATGCATATCTAAAAAACATCTACTTCTGAATCCAGAATCCATAAATAAAAGAACACTTATGACAGCAAATAATACAAGGATTTACTGGGGCCTGATATGTGTCTTGCCTTCTTCTGAATGGATCAGAGGCTGTAGCATAGGAACATATCACAAATGTTTGATCTGGTAATGGGAGAATTAAATGTTACAGGTTACCCACTTTGGCATGCCTGTGCTATAGAGAATGCAGATACAAAATCTGAACTATTTAATCTTCAGTTCAAATTAAATTTGTAGAATCAATATATATTACAGAACTATAGATTTGAGTTTCAAAATTACAAAGCTCAGATTTCAGGAGCATAGGTATTTTTATGATGAACATGGCAAACATAGACTGCTGAAAATCTTAATGAAGTGCTTTTGCTTTTTTCAGGATTGGTAGGTTGACTGGAAGGCTGCCAAAAGAGTTAGCTGATGAAGTTGTTGGGTCTGTGTTAGACTGCTTCAGGTAATATTTGGATTCATTTTTTTTCAGAAATGATATTTTATCCATAAACCATTTATCAAGCAGAAGCATAGAAGTTACATTCCAAAATGGAAATATATTTTTAAAAGCTCAACTCGTTGTATTGCAGTATCTAATTAAATGATTTGGTTTGATGCCCACATATAGATGTAAGAAAGAGTCTACATTTTTAATCTTTCATCTAACAAAATGGTATCATAGAATGAAGAAATGTGCAAAATAAAGCTGAATGGTATCTCCAAATTTAGATTGGAAGAGTTATGCTCCACGGGGTTAGCAAATTATGTTATAAAGAAAAGAATTCTCCAAAATGTTGCCCATTTGATGCTTGAAAGTCTTCATTTCCCCCTTATCACAATCTAAGTGGTGTTTTGTTTTTGTTTTTTGACAAAGAGCACAGACCAACAATTCATTGCTAGAAATGAGATACAGATTTCATCTTCAAATGTTCTGTAATTCTTATCACCATTCTCTGTACCTGGAAAATCCACAATTCTTGATAGCTAACTTGTTTTTCCTTAATTGAGAAACAGGTTGATATTCTGAACACACCAAAATATTAAATCATATTTACATGTTGGTTGAATATCTTGGTTTATTCTAAAACTGATACTCATTTTTAATATGCTTTTGATTTGAATCTTATTTTTTTTTCTTCTTAAAATAGGTTATAATTTTTCAGATTACAATCTCAATCTGTTGTTGGTTTTTTTGAGGACTAAGAGGTTTCAGATTCTTATAGTGTCAGTTTTCTATAGAGATTTAGTTCTCAAACTTTGTGTTAATATGCCAGGGCACCTTAGGAAATTCACATGGATGCCACAGGATTGCAAATTACTAGCTTGAGGTAGTTCATGGTTTAGACCTCGGGTTGTGAAAAAAATTATCAAGACATTAAGGGCACCATGAAGTGCCAAAGTTTGGGAACCTCTGCTATTGAGCATAGAAAGATATCATATTTTTTGGAGTATAAGACGCACCGGAATATAAGACGCACCTACTTTTTTGGCGAGGAAAAGAAGAAAAAGAAATCTCCCTCTGCCTCTGAGCAATTTTGCCTCGTTGCAGCAAACAGCAAACAGCCTGCTTTACTTTCATTTTCATTTTCAGCATAGCTTGATTAGCACAAGGGGAAAAAAAATCTGCTCCAGCAATTTACCTCTTTGCTGCAAGCAGCAGAGCCCTGCGCAAAACAGCTGAGAGTCGGGAGGCCGAGCCAATCAACTTGTGCTAATTAGGCTGTGCTGAAGCTGAAAGCTGTTTTTTCTTGCTGTTTGCTTGCAAGGAGGTAACTGCTGCGAGGCAGAGGCCAAAGGGTGGGGGCCAGTGGGTGGGTGGGGCTACATTCGGTGTATAAAACGCACTTAAACTTTCACCCCCTTTTAGGGGGGAAAAAGCTGCGTCTTATACTCCGAAAAATATGGTAATTGTTTTAATACATTTTTAAAAAACAATAACGTACACCAATGCAACTTGCAAAAAAAGAGGAAATGTGCAGTGTCACTTTGGGATTTTTGTTAGATTGATTCATAGTGACATATTTATTTGATTTTATGTTTTGCTGCACAATTACATAGCATCATGTAAGACACTTCTTCGGCATACACTTTAAAATCAGAATTATTTATTTTATTTATTTATTTTAGAAAATTTATATTGCTGCCTGCTTGCACATGGTGACTCAAGGCGGCTTACATGGATATAAAAACCATATAAAAGAAATAAAAAGAATAAAATAATAAATTAGTAAAATAATAATCCCCTCCCACCTCTGCAACAACGCACTTTCATACAAACCATTTAATGGGCTCCATCCCACTCTGGGTTCCCCAGGCCTGCTGATAGAACTACGTTTTCAGCACCTTCCAAAAGAATGTTAGAGTGGGGGCCAGTCTAATGTCTGGGGGAATAATGTTCCAGAGAGAGGAAGCCACCATAGAGAAGGCCTTTCTTCTGGGTCCTGCCAAATGTATCTCCCTAGGGGATGAGTTTCGCAACATTCCTTGCCTCTCCACTCTAGTGTGTTGGGTAGGTGTGACTGGCAAGAGATGATTCCTCAGATAATCCTGTCCCAAGCCATGGAGAGCTTTAAAGGTGACAACCAGCATCCTGAATTGCACCTGGAAGCAAATCAGGGGTGAAATGCTCCCGGTTTGGACCGGATCGCCCGATCCGATAGCGATGGTGGTGGGTGGTTCAGAAACCGGTAGCAAAAATCCCTGTGCCCGCCCCCCCCCCCATGTTCAGCTGAGTCACACGATCATCAGAGGCTTTTTTTTTTAACTTTTCAAAGCATTTTTTCTACAACCTCTTCCAATGAAAAAATGCTTTTAAAAGTAAAAAAAAAAAAGCCTCTGATGATCGCGCGGCTCAGCTGGGATCCTCAGAGGCTTTTCAAAGCATTTTTTTCTGCAACCTCTTGGCGGAAGAGGTGGTAAAAAAAATGCTTTGAAAAGTCTCTGATGATCCCAGCTGAGTTGCCTGATCGTCAGAGAGGCTTTTCAAAGCATTTTTTAAAAAGCCTGACGATCCCAGATGACTTGCCTAATCGGCAGAGAGGCTTTTCAAAACATTTTTTAAAAAGCCTCTCTGACAATCCCAGCTGAGTTGCCTGATCGCCAGAGGCTTTTCAAAGCATTAGAAAAAATGCTTTGAAAAGTTAAAAAAAAAAAAAAGTTGGCCAGTCACATTACCCCCCCCCCACCAAGCCACGCCCACAGAACCGGTAGTAACACATTTTACATTTCACCCCTGAACCAAATCATTAACCAATGCAGTTCCCATTGGAGAGGTGCTACATATGTACACTGAGGGCTGCACAAAAACATGAGGGCTGCTGCATTTTGCCCCAGCTGAAGCCTCCAGATGCTCTTCAGAGGCAGCCCCATGTAGAACACATTGCAATAGTCAAGAAAAATTAAGAAAAATCATCTTAAAATCCTGTTTTCTAAAACTGCAGTTTTCAGGAAACTGATAATGCGTGGCATGGTGGATGTTTGGCACTGGCTGAATTGGGAAGAAGAGGCTTGTTATTACCTTCCCGGCTATCAGACGGTAAGTGTTTTCTAAACTGAGTTGAACTAAAAATAAAGCCCCTCAAAATAAAGTTAGATGTTGATTTGATAGAATTATATGTTAAAAATCTGAGCCAGTTTTTGGCTAAGACTGTGTAGGCAGTAGTCTAGCTTTCCAAAGCTTAGGGGGTGCCATTGCTGCCTCTCCTTCTGAATAATTTTAGATATGCAAAACATCTCATTAGGGGGAGGTGATACCATCAGTCACTGTAGCCTATAGCACCATATAGTTGTTTGTATTTTCAGAGTCTGAGAGAAATTTATATCCTGGCCACCTGGATGTTCCTTTCTTATTATTTAAGATAATGACAGCACTAGCTGTCTTCCTTAGTAAAAGTTGTCAGTTACCATCATTAAATAAGAACTACCTGTACAATCTTCATTAATCACTTATCATACATGGTCAGTTCTCTAAAGACCTGACATTTTAATGGCTCTGGATAATGGTCATACTATTTATACATTCCAGTTGTACCTCATGTAAATACAGGGATTCTTGAACAATGTGACTTTTCTTCCATTCTGATCAAAAGAAAAATGAGTTGCTATGATTTACACTTTCAAGGACATCTTTGAATTTTGCAATTTTGATGGTAAAAATATAACAAGAAAGAAAGTTGTATTTTAGGATGAAATATACTAAATTGCATAAACTTCAGTAAATTACACTTAGAAAGGTATATTTTACTGGAAAATATTCACCATATGTACATAAATAACATTTAAATACAGTTCTTAGGATACATATTTGATTTTTGAGCATTTTTTTAAAAATGGAATTTTACACTAGAAATGGAATATATACCAAACAAATACAACATTGGCATGAATTAGAAATAAAGTGATCTATTTATCTCCAGCTAAACATTGTTACAACTGATATTTTAAAAGATATATTAAGTTGTAACTTTCTGAGGATAATTCATAATGATACTTAAGATTTATCTGTAGCCTTTACAAGCTATTTTTTGCTACAATATAAATAATATTGTAAAAAGAGGAAAAATTACTATAACATCTGAAATGGAAAATCATTACTAACAAGTCTATGAAACATTCACTGATACCTATAGTATACAATCTCTTTAGTGCTACAAACTCATATGGATGCAAAATGTAGAATTCACAACACAGGATTCCTTCTAATATGGGTTGAAATAAATAATTTCTTGATTCGCATTTCTCTCAGTACTTGGGACCTGAAGTTGCAGTTTATCAAACATGTAAGCATTTGTGTGGGACCTCTACTTTGTTTAAGTCCTAAATTTTAATTAATATCGATTAATTTAGGACTTAAAATTTGGAGCATAACATTTTTATATTGGGCCATTCGACTTGGGAAAACCACAATACCAAAAGTGTAATTTAGAAAGATTTAATATGAGTGCTCTAATATATTATCAATGAAAATTCAATAACACTAAGCTTAAGAAATTGGAAATTTTCGTTCTTAAAATATGGATAAAACAGCAAAAATACACTGGACAATAAAAAACATAAAACAAAAAGATTTGAAAATGAAGTTAGTTAGAGACACATAGAACACTCATATATCCAAAATGTGCTTCTAGAAGCTCATTTTTGGAATAAATTGTTTTCCCAATAGTGCATTTATGAAATATGTTTCTACAATAGTGCATTTAAGTTTTACATTTAAATGTTTACTTAAAAAAGATAAAATTATGAGACATTTCAGTTACTTTAAAATGTATAGACAAGACATTTTAATATTTACATAGTTCAATTGAGCAGAATAAATGAATCTGCAAAGTAAAAATAAAATTTTGGTACTGAAAAAAATGTTTAGTATTTTTGTTGGATAGTGTACATATGAACTCTACAGGATATTTGGTGGAACAATATTATGTTATCCTTGTTCTCTTTCTCAAAGTGAACACTCGACTGCATTCATTTGTTCTTACTCTTTTGGTTCCTTGTACTTTTGTTGCTTCTCTGTGATTGGTCCTTTTTTGTCCTTTTGCTTTTTTACAATGATGATTCTGGGTTTCGGATGGTTCAGCGATGGAATCGGCATATTGAGAATTGATCTCTTGCTTATTTTTCTCTGTGCTCTCTTTTTGAACTGTACTTGGACTGTAAGAAGCTAATTGACAGAGAGCAACGGCTGCAGTTTGTTTCTGCTCATCACAACTCTCAATTGTCCTTGGTTCCTCCACTTCTTTTATAGGCATCACAGTAAGAGGCTTACTGAAGGAACCTTTATCTGTTTGATTCTTAGGGTTACATATTTCTGTCCCCAAATCTTTATTTTCAGGTTTTTGAAGGTTATGATCTTTAGTTTCGTATAATGAGTTCTGGAGACATACAGTTACATGATAGTTGTCCTTCACTGAAAGGTTCAAAGGCATTTCCTGCAGTTCCATGCAGTTCTGGTTTTCTGTTGAGAAAGTGCTTGTATACGTATGTGCATCGACTAAGTTTGCATCTGGTTTCTTGGAAAGATTAAGTGGCGAATCATCTGAATCATCTTCGGAACTGGACAAAGGATCTTCATTACTATCATTTCCATGCTGTACATTTTCCTTTTCATTAGTGATGTCACTACTGAGAGGAAAAATGGAAAATGTTATTGCGTAATTAGGCAAAATACTTAAATGGGGTAGATATTTTGAATTAGAAATGAAACAAATTGCTTGTATATAAGTTATTAGAAAAATTCTAGGATTGTTAAACACAGACACACACATACCGTTGCAAATGCATTTGTTTACCTGGTTAATATTTTTGTATGCGTGATATAGTTTTAAATCTCAGGTGACATGTGAGCAATTCATATATTTTGGCTTATTTTCACGAGAAGTTAAGATGATTACATAAAAGAAAAATATGATGTCAATCTGTGCGTTGTATATACTGAGAAATATATATTTCATTGTGATTAAGTAATATGGTTTATCAATGTGCATATGAATATAGCAAGGGTTTTCTGATAATTCTGTTAAAAATAAGTAAATGTTCATCTTGTAGAGGCCTACTGTATAAGGATTATTGGAAGCGAGATGTTAAAAGCATAGATACTGCCTATTGTAAAATGTTTTTTTAATGCAGAGGTTCCCCTGAGACCTAAAAGTTATTTCAAATGTTCCTCCAAAATAAAAAAACTTTAAAAAGGTTGGTCTAGAATCTGTTTTCATGAAATGAAATATTCAATGCTTAATCCTAATTTTATTGGTATTTTTAATTAAAATGTTATGTTTTTCCATAAATTCTTCTGGTTTTTTTATATTGACTGGGTTTGCATCATATTATTATCTTTATATAATTTTGTTCTCATACATTACCTAGGGTAAAAAATGGTGAGTAAGTATAATATAAATACAGTAAATGGCATTGTATGTATAAATAAATGTATAAATTGCAACATTTAAGTTAGCAATCCTGTGCATGCTTAAACATTTGATTCACTATTTACATGGTGCTTATATGAGCATAAATATACATAAGGTTAGGTTGTAAAGTAAAGAATAAAATAAACACAAAAAAGGAGTTTATAATTTTGTACTGTGGTTGGTATGTTTACTTAGCACAACAATATTATTTACTATAATTCCTACTAACTTTCATGTGTTATCTTGTTATTTGCTATGCATACCATTCCCTTATTTTATTTAATTTAGGATAATAACACAATAAGTATAGAATAAATTATACCAAGACATTTCTTTGAAAGTAAAAAGCAAAAGTCCATTGACTGTATTCTTCCCCATTCTCCTTCCAAAACCCCTGCTGTCCTTAGTCTGTTTTTTCATTGGATAGAGAGAAGAGAAATGTCTTTTCTCATTCAGCACTCAGAACAGCAAATTATTAGACCAGAGCCAAGCCAAAAAGAGGTAATGATGAACTTAAGAGGAAAAAAAGTTCGAATTAGGATAGCCCTGGCCTTGCTCAGTGGTATGTAACCCTTGTAAGAATATCCCCCCCCCCTTTTAAAATAAACTTTCCCACCCAGCTATATATAGTTGCAGCCCATGTATTTCCTAGTTGCCGTGTGTTTTCCAGTTTGACAAGTAATGAAATATGTCTTAGAGGCCCTATGTAATGTATCTTGAGGGCATGTTTGCTTTCGCCATAGACTTTAGCAGGAAAAATTTTTTTAAAAGGGCATTTAACATTTTACCTTTTAGGAGAATTTCCTTTATCTTCCTTTGATATAGGCGGAGGAGATTGGTCTGTACTTTTCCTCACAGGTCTGAATGCTGTAAAGCTTTCTTCAGGTTGATCACATTTGTTAATAACTGAAGATGACTTATTAGAAAGATCAAATAGGCCTTCACAACCATGACTAGTTTGAGTAAAGTTTGTCGGGCTGGGTCTTCCTGGAGATCCAGTTGCTGCACTTCCAGCACGAGGGCTCATTTTGGCATTTTCTCTTTCATTTTGATCTTCTTTAGAATGACCTTTGTTATGCAGCATAGGTATTTCCTTTTCATAGTCATCTGTTTTTTTATGAGAATTTTGTGATGATAACATGGCTGGACTTGAAGAATGCGGATATAGCAAGGTTGTTTCCTCCATTAATTGAGAATTTGTGTCTCTGTTAATATCTGCAATGTGTGGCAACCTATAAAATGCTGATTCTGTTGGCCTACAAAATCCATATGGCACTGAAAGATTTGGACGATATGGCTGGAATAAGCGGTAGTGTTCGTATGTTGATGGATTAATTGGTTTAGGAAGTGGTCCTGGATGAGGAAAAAAATGTCTTTGATCTTGAGTGCTGTAGACAGACATCACTGAGCTTTCACACTCATGAGAGTTTCCTGAGAGGAAGTAAGGTGCATAGATAGCTAATCCATGTTCATACAGTGAAGGTGAATATTCTGGAATCATGGGTTGTACATAAGATGGAATGGAAGTGAAACCTTTTGCAGGTGTAATTTTATGAGTAAACTCTGGAGCAATAATTGTACCACTGGTTTTCCATAGATTGTTTGGCGCATGAAAGGCTGACTTTGTTGGAAAGGAAGAGCCTTTATTTGAATCGGAAAGAGAACTTAATTGAGACATATCATTATTGTCCTTATTGTGCCGATGCTCTCCCACTGGAACAAATGCAGAAGGCCTTACGATGCCTTCAAGAGCAGACTGCACATTGATTGTACTTTCTTCTTCATTACAAAGAAGAGTTAGTTCCTTTTCAGTGGGTGGTTTTGGTCCAAGCACTGATATATTTGTCACTTGGTTTTGAATTTCCATATTTTCCTTGGAGTCATCTTTGGCAAATGCATATTGAGGTTTAGAATCAAAATTTGAGAGGACCTTGGAAGAAGTTGGTTTGGCTGCAGTGTCTACCTGAGTGTTCTGCTTAGTCTCCAAAGAATTTGACTTTGAACATTTGACAACACGATCTTGTTCTGTCACCAGCGTAATGGAGTTTTTGCAAAGCCCATACTTCATATGGTTAAAAAGATGTGATTTCTCATTGCAGGTAAAGGGGCACTGAAAGCACTTGTATTTAAATGGTTTTCCTGGAGGTCTGGGGATATAATGAGGTTTTTTTGGTTTGCGCTCTTTGAGGAGGCTCATCTTCTAGTCTTGATGTTACGTTTAGGATTGTTCTTATAACAATTAGTTAATAGAGCTTTAGTTCGTTTAAAATTAATTTTTGCTTTTTATTGTTTCTTCCAGCTCAAAAACTTTCCAAAAGATTTGATATGAAGGCAGTTTTGGAAATGTCAGGAAATAACAGCGTTTGCAAACAGGAAACTGTAATACAAAAATTAGTGTTAGAAACATTAGGGTCCTTTTTATAAGATCAAGGATATGCACATCTCTGTCTTCTGGGCCTGAGACATTCTGTCATTTATTTATTTAGAATATATTCATTATGTAACTATTCCACCTTTTTTCCTGAGCTGAAGCTGAATATATAGCATTTCCACTTTTTTTTTTCTCCACAGCAACAACTTGACGGTTAGGTTGGTCTGAAAGTCACTCATTGAGTTTCTACAGCTGAGAGATGGCTTGAACTTGAATCTCTCTGTTTCTAGTCTAAAATCTTAACTGCTACATTATCCTGGCTCTGAATTTTCCATTGTTCTCTGGAATGTACCTGAATACTATGGATCATTTTCTGTTCTGAGAGATTTAAATCTTGAAAATGACATGGTATTTTTATGCTATGGCCGAATGTTTTGGGATAAAAATGAAAATATTCAGGAAAACAGCTGAAACTGAACAAAATTGAACAACCTTGTGGGGAAATAGAATCTTTGGAGAAGGCTATAAGTAGGTCATCAGGATGAAAATTATTCCCAGTATACTATCTTTGAGTAGAATGACATTTAGATGTCAAGCAAAGGTGCTAGAACATGATGAATCAGCCCATCACAGTGGTGCTACACTCTTTTTGAAAACTCAGGTCTACAACATAGAATTGAGCCTTTATTTCCTCCTTCTGATATATCTTGCATTTATATTTTAGTGAGTTATCACCAAAATTCTAAAATATCTTTTCTGGGCAAGACATAGCTTTCTCTATAAGAGGAAATATAGCCATTTATATGTGAAGTGATAATTCTGCCCTTTAGTATGAATACTGAATCTCTTTGACCTTGTTGCCACACATTCCTCACTGTAAAGAGTTCTTCATCATTTGCTGTGGCTCTCACCATCCTGAATAACTTGATGCCATACTCAAACTTAACTGTATGGGTTTGCCCCTGAATCCAAATGAATTACAAGTATGAGAAAAGTGAAGCTAATTTAGAAGAATCTTAGCCTTTACAAACAAGATTGCCCTAAGGGGAAGCACCTAAGTCTGGAGTAGCACCCTAATTAACTGACCTGAGGTTCAGGGGTGTCTCCTACCTGAAATTCTGGTTGAATTAATTAAAGAGAACTCTTACAAACAGCACTGGAAGACTATCCACTCAGGATGTGACAGGGAAAAGATGAAAGCAGAGGGAGAGGGAACTGTAGGTGGATGAGACTATGTGAAGAGAAGGCAGGTCCTGGTAACAAAAGTAGAAGCTTGAGCATAATCCAGTTGAGCCAGTTAGGGAAAGAGGAAGAGATTCCATGCAAGGGAGAAGTAGGGTGGAGTGGGATTGACTCCATCCTGGAGAGCTGACCCAGCTCTACTAGAGAGCAAACAAGCTTTTTAAGCAGCCTAAGCAAATATTTAAGGACCGGCTAGTATGCATAATTTGCAACATCCCACAGTAAGTCTGATGTTAAGTTATGGAATGACATCTTGTTGCCATTTCTTTGTTGGTTTCTAATTATGTTACTAATGAACTCGCTGTTGTGTAGCATAGCTAGTCTCTAAGGTATAAAAAATAAGAGTCCAGCATCCATTGATTTATAGAGGCATAATCTACTTGCTTTCTCTTAGAAATAAAACAAATGGATACAGGCTTGTGATTTGCTCTGCAGATAAGTCAGACGGGCTTGTATTAACTTGTTCCATTATGTGTACTGATTCTGAAGGCGTGAGAATCTCTGAGAGTTATGTTCTCATGATTTTATAGATGTGTTATGGCAGAGATCTAAAAAGTGATGATTTCATCATGAACTGTAAGCACTATTATCAAAATGATGACTGTTGCAAAACCACATACTGTATCTGTTACCCGAAACTACAGTAATACAGGGAAGTGATGGCTTTACAATTTCTTGAAAACTTTTTCCCATTAATGTTTAAACTACAAATATCTATCTAAAATATATCTAATATTTTCAATGTAAAAATATTATACCTGTGATTACAAATTAAACTATACAATTTGTAATTCCTTAAAAACAAATATATATCAATTAAACTTTATGTGGGTCTTCCTGGATTTTTAAATTCATACTTGTGAATGAAAATTCACACCATATTTTGTTTTAATTTTTACAATGTCACTTGATCCTCTCCTGTTACTTTTGAACTTAATATTTTTCTATTCATTATGAAAGATTGACCTGTCATTTACAATATCAAAGTGTATATCATTCTGAATGAATTTTGCTTCCCTTTAATTCATTACGTTCTGCTTTATTAATGATATTTCTAGAATACCTTTCCATAAAAGATTAAAAAGTAATTTTTATTTTCTTCTGATACAGGTTAGAATGTAAAAGATGCTTAAGTCGAATTTGGTGGGGCTTTTTTCAGCTGCAAATTTAGAATGTTTCAAGCAAGTGCCATTAAATATAGGGACTATTTGACAATCGTAAACCCTAGTGTGGGTGACTCTGAATCTCAGCTACAGAAATAGTATTGCAGTTTGGAAGATAATTAAAATAGCAGGTGAATGTTAGTACATTAGCTTTCTGACATAGTTGCTTGAATTAATTTCTACATGCACGGTAATTTATTTGGACAATATTAACAGAAAATAAATACACATCACAAAATAGTTCTTGAACAATGCAATTTTAAATTTAGATAATGCTGTATAATCAAAGATTTGGTGAGTTCAACTTATACCTAAAGTATCTCTTTGTGTAAAGAAAGCTATGTAGTCTATTGTAGCCAAGTTAGGAGTCTAATAACAAGTTTTCAGACTAACATTTTATTAATGAAATAATTAGGATCTGATGATGTGATATTACAATTCACAAAAACTTATTCCTTTCAGTAAAATTTGTTAGTCTGAAAAGGTGCTATAAGAAACTGGTAGTACCTTTGTACTAATTTATAAGCCTCTGTGCAAATAAAACTTCAAGTTTCTGTTGCCACAACAAACTGTCCCCAAACTGCCAATAGCAGTTTGAATTTGTATTCTGATATAAGAGTATACTGAAATACAATAAAAGGTTGCTCAGTATGCACCATTAATTCTTGAAGAACAAAAAAGGGAAAAAATAAGTAGTATGTGTTTCCTTGCTAAAACTAAATTTCTATTAATTTATTGCACAGTTAAAGCAAACTTCAAATTTCTATGGTTAATTATCATGTATATGGGACCTTGCATCTCAGTCTTTCCAATAACAAATAACTTAATAATCAAACTTTTTTGAAATAATAGTTATTTCAAATAGAGAAAGCACTGGGTGCAAAATAATCTTTACAGCAAAAATGTATGTTAATAATATATGTATTCTGTTAAATTTATTCCCTGCGAATAAGTATAGAATTGCAGTCTTAAGGATTCCATAATATATTTGGAATGAACGTGGATGACTTTAACTATAGATAGGTACAGGCTAGTGATATTTCTGAATTATATTTAGTATATAAAATCATTAATTGCCATTCCTAGTTTTAAAAAAGGGAATATTACCTGAAGATGTAAGTAATAGAGTTCAAATGAAATACATACTGCTATTTTTGTGAAACAAAACAATCTAAACTGAAATAGTGCTAGTGCCAGGTAGATATATATGGACATACATTTTCTGATTCTAGCACTGTTTCTGTGTTTTTCCAATTAAACTGGCAGTGGTCATGCCTGTGAAAGGATGGGACTTTATAGATTTGGGAGTAAATTTGAAGTCTTGTTTGCCCTTATATAAATCTTTTAAAAAGACAAAAGCTATATTAATTTGTTAGCCTTTGTTATTACCTGTGTAAATATTTTGAATTCAGCACTGAAAAATAATCAAATACTTTTCCAATATACAATATTTTGTTTTTTTAAAAAACATTCAAAAGTGCTGTTTCAAAATATTCTTTAGAGCACATTGGTGTAACAATCTTGCTTAATATATCATAGCTACAGCTGGCTACGCAACCATTTTTAAGGAACATTATGCATATGGTCTGCTGTTGTTGCAGCATTCTTTTTTGTGATATTGATCTAGGTGACGAGTCTTTGTTGAGGTGGAGCATTTTAGAAGGGCATGCTATGATTAAAATATTGTGATGTGGCATTATTGCATAACTTAAAATCATGCCACTGTCACCTATCCAGCATTTTGCAAGAATGAGATTTCTGAGTTTTATTCCAGCCCAGATTTTCCAGTGATTAACTACTCCACCCTTCTGGATTGCTAAAGTTTAAAACTAAAATGAATGATTTTATTAACAAAAATAAAAAATTGCATGCTTGATGATGGATATAAAATGAGCAAAAAGGATAAATTCTGTAGAAGTCAGCATGAGCTATAATGAAAAAAGATTTTGCATTTATAAATTCCAAACACAGGAATTATTTGGTTCTACATTTTTAAAGTAACTTAAGCCCATTTTATACTAATCACAATAGGTATTCATTCATTTATTTATTTTCCAAAGTAAATTAGCAATACAATATACTTTTCTCTCACATATTTCACACACACACACACATCTTAACAAAGTCTTAACTATGACTGTCATAGTGACTGATACTATACTCATTTGAATACATCAGAAAACTTGGCTTCTTAACTTAAGTATTTAAACAAGTAAGAATACTTCACTTGAATGTGTTAAATGAGGGATGTGTTTAAAAGTTGTATTTTACACTGAAAATTAATAAATTCACCTTAACAATAGCTGTAATAGCACCTTAGCTTGGACAAAATAATATAGTAAATAGACAAGGTTTTGTACAGATTTAAATAACAAATTACACATTATATCATAAATCTGCTTTTAAGTATAATGCACCTGTACTGGAAAAACTCTGTCTTGCCAGAAAGGCAGAACATGCTAAGGAATACACTTAACTAACATACTTTAGTTAGCTGCTCGTCTTTTCTTTTAAATCATTTTGTAAATCGTTCAGTGATTGAATGTTAACTTACCTGCGAGTTCGGGAACTCAGATCCAAGTTGTTCGGAACTATTAAACTGTTGCTGTCAGTGTTGAGAGAGAAGTACCTGTTCACTGCCTGATTAAGTGAAACTGAAGGAGGCTGTTTCAATGGGAGGGACTTAAAAGTGTAGGAGTTAAGCCCTGAGGGTGTAGAGATGCACCTGATATTACTTCAGCCTGAAGCTACAGTTCATGTGTTTCCCTCTATTGCTTTCATTTGATGTTGCCTCAGCATTCGAGCTATCGAGCAGAACTTTTGTCATGTTTGTTGCCTTCAACAAGCAGTATTTGTGTCACTCTCTGAGTTAATAGTCTCCTGTCAAGGGGAATGGAACATGACACAGGCACGTTTCTCAGTTTAAAATCTTTGAAATCGTTTCGGAGTAACAGGGAGTTCATAACTAAGATCAAATGATCATTGCAGGACATGACTTGGTTTGTATTTTCTTACTCTGGTCTTTCAGCGAGAATACTTGTATTCTGTAACATAACTTCCACCTCCCCCCTACGTTTGTCCTCATAATAACTTCTGTCCAGAAACGGCAAGACTGTGTGCTGTAGAAACCTGCCAAAGCTTGTCAGCAGTTGGCAGCCCTAGGATTGTTAAGTGGAACCAAGTCATTTCAGCAGGACATTGATTAAGTTAATTTTTTCTTTAACAGTCACTAAGCATATTGTGTGAGAATTGTACTATTATTACATGATTACTGTGTGTTATTGTATATATGAATAAACTGATGTTTAGCCTGGCAAAAAGAGAAAAAATCAATTTAGTGCCCGAGCATCCAATTTTACAGGAGGCTCATTTGTTGTCACAATCCATTTTTAATTGCACTGTGTATTCCCGGCACTTTTCTTAGTAGAGAAATTCAATAAGGAGATAAAGATGGAATAGTTGCATAATATAGTTTGATTCTTAGATCTAGGACTTAGTGCCAGGATGCTGCTTGAGTGCAAAGATTAATAATACGATTCTATTAAGCAGAGCAGCAGGTGGAAGTTCAGGGAAAACTCTGAAGTGTCTTGGAGGGAGGGAGGGAGGGAGGGAGGGAAGGAAGGAAGGAAGGAAGGAAGGAAGGAAGGAAGGAAGGAAGGAAGGAAGGAAGGAAGGAAGGAAGGAAGGAAGGAAGGAAAGAAAGAAAGAAGAATTGATATTTATTTTCAGTTCTATGTGCAAACTGTGGATAGAATCGACTCTTTGATTCCCATCATCCCAAATAAGCACTGGTATACATGACATCCTGTCTGATAATTCTGGGACTTGTAATCCATTATATCTGGACCATTATGGGAAAGGCTAGGCTAGAGCCCAAAGTTAATATTAAATTTGAAAACATATTGATTTATTTATACATACATTTATGTAGTACAATTATGTAGTTGTGCAACTCACAGTAATTCCAGATGTCTACAACATTAAAAATCCACAGTTAAAATTTCACAATTTAAACTTTTCCCTATCCACAGTGGCAGAAACAAAATCAGCCATTTGATCAGTTTCAAATGGGGTCCCCGCTGATAAAGTCAGTTTTTCAAGGCCTTGTAGAAAAAAAATGGGGGGGGGGGCAATCTTATGTCTGGGGGAATGATTTTCTCAAGGGAGGAAACCATCAGAGAGAAGGACTTTTTCTTAGGTTTCACCAGATGTACGTTCTTGATAGTTATGACCTGCAACTTGCCCTGCCTTTCTTTTCTGGTGGGGCAGGTAGATGTAATTGGGGAGAGGTGGTCCATCAGATAACCCCCATGTAAGGGCTTTAAAGCGGATAACCCAGCTTTTTGCACCCAGAAGCAAATTGGCAACTAATTCAGCTCCCTCAAAAGAAATACGGATTTGCATATGCATGCCACTGTGTTTTAACCAACTGAAGCCTCTAGACCAGGGGTGTCAAACTTGCAACGTCACGGCAATGTCACGTGATGCATCACAACTTTTTCCCCCTTCGCTAAACTGGGTGTGGGCATGGCCAGTGTGTGACACATCTGGCCCGTGGGCTGGGAGTTTGACACCCATGCTCTAGATGTTCTTCAAGGGCAGTCCCATATAGAGTGCATTGCAGTGGTCCAAACTCTAATCTTAACCCAAATGGGAAGTGATCAGGGTGTGGTCCCAAGAAATATATGCTTTTAAATGTAAAAAGGAATCTGCTCCATATTTTCAAAAAGTATATTTCTTAACAGTATTTTTTACAATCCCCACATGATCCTTTAACATGAAAAGAACTCTTCTCATTGTGCTTTACAAAAATGAATGTTCTTATGCAATTGTGCCTATCCTTCCTGGCTATGGTTCAATAATATGATGGTAATTTTAATGTTCTTCCAATTGAAGATAATATTGTTTATTGGGCAATTGAATTCTCTGTCTGGCCTCATAACTTTCATGGCCTATGAAATTATTAATGCAGTATGCTAAACTAAGAAGTGATTTCTTGAATGTCTTGCCAATGGGACATGCTCCTTTTGCTCCTTCCATTTTAAAGTGAAGACAAAATAGGTGGCATAATGTTTCCTTATTTACATAGGGGATGCTTTTAGATATAACTGCCACCAACTACAGTTTAGCTTTCTACACACCCAGTAGCAATTTTCCTCAAATTGTCCTTGGTTTGTTTTCTAATGAATATATCATTCAAGCCTAGAGTGATGACTACTCTTCTTCAGAAGAAGTCTAAAATGGAAATCATAAAGAAGCATACAGGAATCAAGATTCCTGCTCTGGCTTCTCTTGACCATACATAATTACAGAAAATTATAAAGCACCTGAGATTGCTTGCAGACCAACGTCTGGGGATGAGGAGAGAGCCTCCAGACCTATGCAAAACTATGTAAAACTGTGGTTGGCAGCTGTGCTTTGTAAATTTGTTTATTTTGCTTTCAGAAAAAAAGATCTACAAATAGTGATAAATCTAGTTTGCTTTTCAGATTGATACATAAACAGCAGGAAAAGTGCTGCAAGCCATGTCTTTCTTTTTTAAAAGTTATTTATGTGGAGAAATCTGTTGAGGACCCGTTGAGATGCATACACAAGCCTTTGCCTCAACTTAGTATTTTCTTGTGTTGTCTTACAGATGAAACCTAGACAGCACATGTTCTATAATTTAAATTCCCTCTCAAAATACTTCTTTAGTCTTATATAATATAAGCAAATTTATGCAATCATAGAGAGGCACAACTGCTAGGTTCTGCTGCTTTTCATCATCTAGCACCAAAGAAGTAACTGATACTGTCTGCTGTATTTGAGTGAGCATAATCAAATTAAATGCATGCAGAACAGACGCATTGTTAATCAGTAGAAAATCAGGCTTGGAGATTAAGATTCAACCTGTTCTGAAGGGCTTGCACTTTTCTTGTCAGATTTCCACCTAGGAGTGTTTCTTGATCTGGCATTACTTTAGGGTGGTGGTGGTTCCAGATGGCAGTGCTAACATGTTTACACAATCATATTCATAGTATCTACTACAACAGCATATCAGGAACTATGCTATTGCAATATGGGGCTATCGTTAAGAGAATCTGAAAAAAATCAATTGCTACTCAATACAATAGCTAAATTATTAGTTTTTCCTTGAAGTCGTTTCGCTTCTAACCCAAGAAGTATTCTTCAGTTCTGACTGAAGAAGCTTCTTGGATGAGAAGTAAAACATTGTCAAGAAAAAAACAAAGAAAGTCCAATTGCCTCTTGAAAAAGCACCTTTGTGACATTGCATACTTCATTAATCCACTTTGTCACCATATGGCTGTTTCATTCTCAAGCACCATCCACAAGGGTTAGTCAGACAATTGATCCAATATTGCAATAGTTGTCCTACATGCTAACATCCCAATAGCTACTATTTTATATCAACTGCATTCCCAGGTTGCCTTAAGAGATATTTCATGCATATATTTGCTGGATGCCCGTGCTTCGCTATGAAATTATGTGCTCAGGCTTGATAAATTGACACTTACAGCCTGAAACATCATCATCATCATCATCATCATCATCATCATCATCATTATTATTATTATTATTATTATTATTATTATTATTATTATTATTATTATTTCTATGCCGCCCACTCTCCGAGGACTCTGGGCAGCTTACACCAAAGACAGTATACTAAATAGCATATTGCCCCCAACAATCTGGGTCCTCATTTTACCCACCTCGGAAGGATGGAAGGCTGAGTCAACCTTGAGCCAGTGAGATTTGATCCACTGATCTGCTGAACTAGCAGTCAGCTGAAGTAGCTGCAGTACTGCACCCTAACGACTGCGCCACCTCGACTCTAATGTAGAATGTGTAACTCCATAGCATCAGAGTGTGTTAATATAATGCAACTGGCAGTTGGAACAGGGCGAGGGGGAATAGAATGTCCCAGCCCGCAGCATCCATCGATATTCATCTGGCTAGCATCCTGTCAGTATGTGAGAGAGTTGAGGGGTGTTTGGAAACTCAAACAGTATTTGCTGTGTGAGCAGGAGGGAGACTGGAACAGTTGTGGCTTAGCTCAACTGTTCTGTAATAAAGCTGCTTGCTACTGTGAAAGTAAAACTGAAAATGAAACTCCTCTCCTCTGCTTGTGTTTTGCATTTGGAACAGATTTCTTTTGAGGTTGGGAGGGGGAGTAGAACACCTTAGCATCAGAGCATGGAACAGATTTTAGGTGAGGAGGGGGAGTAGAACTCCTTAGCATCAGAGCGTGTTAATAATAATATAGGAAATACTAATGCTCTGATGGTCATTTCGAAAAATCCTTTCTTAGTGAGCACCTAGAAGCCAAGAGGAACATACATAGCAAATTTCAAGTTTGTAGGCTTTACAGTTCTGGAGATTTCGTGATTATGGCGTGAGTGGTTTTCACTTTTTTATATATAGATCACAAACAGATAATAGAACCTAGTCTTTACCTTTCATCTGCTTCTAGTTTCTTCAACCTTCTATTTATGCCTTGAAACTCAACTTTTTACCTACATTTTGCATTCATCTTTGCATTCTCATCTGTGTGATCTAGTGCTTGATCTTAAGCTTCCCTGAATTCTTTTTTCCATCCGCCTATCTGAAGAAAGGTTTAACATTAAAAAATACATTAAAATAAAATTATCTAATCTAAATACATGTTCCTTTTTTCAGTCATGATAAATAATAAATTGAAAATGTGCTTTTTCAAGAGGCAACTGGACTTTCTTTGTTTTTTCCTTGAAGACGTTTCCCTTCTAACTCAGCTTCAGTTCTGACTGAAGAAGCTTCTTGGATGAGGTGTGAAACGTCTTCAAGGAAAAAACAAAGAAAGTCCAGTTGCCTCTTGAAAAAAGCACCTTTGGGACAACCATGACCTGGATGACTGAGAATCTCCATAGACATGAAGTATGCCATGTGACTGATTGACTGCTTTGCTGCTTATGAAAAACAAATTCCACACTGGATGATATATTTAATTGTATGAGCCCTGTAGAAGCCATTTGTCCTAGATTCCATCGTTTTAAAATAAATGCTATTCCTGTCATAATTAAGGGGCCTGGCTTGGAAAGGCTGAAAATACTCTACTTTGGTTTCTTTTTGAGCTGGAACCAGAGGGTTGGTTTTTTTAAAATAATGTGGGAGAAATCCAGATATCTGGTTACATTGGAGCTTAGTGCTAAGACACATGAGAGAAAGATAGGATATGTCAGACCCAAAAAATACCCTGGAAATGAACACTGAATAGCAAAGACATGGGGAAATATGGTATGATGGTTCAACTTGGATGTTGCAAAGAAAGAACAACAAGCTACTGGTTGATCTGCCTTGCTTTCGAATTGTCAAATCAAAGAAGTCAGGATGATGCTAAAAATGATCTTTTAAGTGGCCAATCTAAAAGTTCTACTCTTCAACGGGTAAAACATCTGTTACCTGATTATTTAAGTTAGCCAATTTTTTTGTGCTGGCTTGGGATTTCATGTACTCCATGACAACTATAGATATGTCCTAATTGGTATCTGTCTCCATGCATGCTAGAGGGTGCAAATTCAATTTGAAGTTCTGTTTGTGTGGAGCTTGTGATATAAAAGTTGCTGAGATTTGTGTAGCCCCCATTGTTAGGGATACAGTATATTGTTTCCTTGTCAGCTTTAGTTTTCTAGCTGATGTAAAACTTTGCACAGATAGATAGTTGGTCAAATAATCAAAAATTGAGGAATTTTTGAAATAAATTAGGTTGAGCATATAGTTAGGTCTTTTTAATGCAATAGTCGGTCCTTCTTTGCCTTTGCCAGTATTATTTTTCTTTTAGGCAGTCCTCAACTTTATGAATGTTCATTTAACAACTTTTCAAAGTTACAACATGATTTACGACTGGTCCTTGCACTTAACCACCATTGCAGCATCCCCATGGTCACATGATCAAAATTCAAGTGCTTGGCAACCAGCATGTATTTATTGTGACAGTATCTAGGAATCTGATTGTCACAGAATTTGTTGGTTTTTTCTTTTAGTTTGTATCCATGCAAGCCAAACTGATAAATATTGGATTGACTAGGGTACACACTTTAAAGAAAGAATTAGAGTAAATACGAAGGTAACTTAAAATAAGCCACGGACCTTTACTTTTCAAATATTACTAATCTGAAGCAGACTGGAAAAGAGACCAATGTATCCATACTTGGAAATCAATAGATTCTGTAGAGTCGCAAAGGTTTCTTTAAGAAAGTTAATCTGGTTTCTTTTATATGTTTGTCAATCTGAAGAAAGCTAGGGAAGTGATGCTGGCCTCTGGGCATGATCCCAGTGCATCTAAGAGCTTATTAAAAGCCAGCCACTCCCTGGAAGTGGTAGCTTCTGGGCAGACCTGCTCAACTGGGCTGTAGCTGAAGTAGAGCAAAATCTGCAGGTGCAGTAGGTATTGTATTAAACTGCAGGCAATAGAATAAAATACCTGGATATGCAAGTTCAGGGAGCACAGCCTCAGAGACAGGATGCTTCTTGTTTTCTTCATTAATGGATATAACTGGTCCTGGAAAATTGACCTAGAAAAGCTGGTAGCTGTTTTCCACTCTTGAGGTGAACTAATTGTACTTTCATCCAGTATTGTATAATTGTTACATTTATATGGACCAATCACCTGATAGGTGACACCCTTCAAAAGAGGATGAGTACAATAATCATATTGGAGGCGATGTAATTCTAGGTTTTATGCAGTGTTGATTGTTATCATTGTTAACAACATTTTGTACAATGCAACTGGCACGAAATAATGCCAGTGTGTCTTGGCATATCATTTGAAAAAAAAAATCTGGATAAAAATGCATAGGTTTCATAATATACTAAAGGACTTGCATCTCTTAAAGCAGGCTATGTCTTCTGACATTCAGTACAATTTAGGGGGGAAAGACATTGATAAAGGTTTAGTAATTACTGCTCCCATATTTAGATTTGTCTGTGGAATTCCAATTTGTCAGAAAAAATATTTTCATTACTAACAAATTATAGAGATTTAGAAATATTCAGTGTCATTATCTCATTCCTAATAGAAAAGAGACTGAACAGAGTGGGTGTGCTTTGAATCCCATCAATTAAGCAGTTTCATCTAATGGGATCCAGGAAACAGATCTTCTCTGTTGTGGGTTCTGGAATGCTATCTCCTCAGAAATCCAGATGTTCAGGAAACTATTGAAGACCTGGTTATTCTCCCAGACTTTGGCTGGGTGATAGTTGTACCCCAGTTGGATTTTTTTCTGTGGAGTAGTCATTAAGGTACCAGACTAGAAACAAGAAACTGAGTTATAGTCCTTCCATAGACACAGGTATATATATCAGGCTGCTCAATATTTCTTTTTCTTTTTAATTGTAAACCATTCAGAACAAGAGTGAAATCCAGCAGGTTCTGATAGGTTCTGGAGAACCGGCAGGGGAAATTTTGAGTAGTTGGGAGAACCGGCAAATACCACCTCTGGTTGGTCCCAGAGTGGAGTGGGAATGGAGATTTTGCAATATCCTCCCAGGAGTGTGGAGGGAATGGGGATTTTGCAGTATCCTTCCCCTGCAGTGGGGTGGGAATGGAGATTTTGCAGTATCCTTCCCCTGGAGTGGGGTGGAAATGGAGATTTTGCAGTATTCTTTCCCTGCCACACCCACCAAGCCACGCCCACCAGGCTATACCATGCCTACCAAGCCATGCCCACAGAACCAGTAGTAAAAAAATTTGAATTTCACCACTGATTCAGAATCATTGGGAGTCAGACAATCTCTACATTTTAAATAAAGTAAATATTATTGCTCTCTTTCAGATAATTTATTTATTTTTATTTATTTATTTATTAAATTTATATACCGCCCTATTCCTAAGGGACTCAGGGCGGTGAACAGCGAACGATAAAAATACATGTAATACAAACGTTAATAATAAAAAACCAATTAAAATATACTAAACATTCTGGTCCTAGATAATTCAATAATGTAGCCAAGTTTTTACATATTTTTAGTTATTGTTTATACAGCACATCTCCACTTGCATATCTCATTTTAAATTGCATTTGATGAAGTCATTGAGTTTTAATTGAAAGAGACTTTATAATTTAACATCCCGATAAACAGCAAATGCTATTTGAAGACTAGCTATACTCCAAAGTTGTGAACTTTGTACACAATCTCTTCCTGTGTGCTTTTCCAGTTCCGCTTGCACAATCATTGACTTACGTGTAGCACCTTTTGAAGCGCTCTTTTGTCCTCCTTAATGTCTTCTAATCTCCTACTTTGGTGGGATGTTACAAGTCTGAGCAAGTTTGGCAGTGTAGGCAATTTGGGGAGCAAAAATACATCAGTTTAATGCTTAAATGTCTTAAACTTGTGATTCATAGGAAAATAAGAATTACTATATTCTGGATCACTTCTGTATATGTTTAGGGATTCATGCTGTCAAGAACTAGAATGTTAATCTAACGTTGAACATAATTTAGCAGATGACGTGCAAGGTGCTGTAGAGGAAATAAACACCAACTTTTTCAGATAACTTTGTTTTTATTGTTTTCTTCCTTAGAAGAAAGTAGCCAATTAATCCTTTGCTCTCTTTCTAATAGATTAACAAAATAGTCATAGCTTTACTTGACAGGGTAGTATGGAGAGAATTTGCCTATAAAGTTGCTAAGAGTCGGACATGACTGAACTGTTAAAACTAACTATTGGAAAAGTACCCTGATCAAAATTGTATCAGATCCATTATTTTTTTTCCTTTTCTTGTTCTTTCCTTGCCATTTTTGGAAGTGAAAATAGAACAGATAATACTACAGTGAAGTGGATTCCATTTCCTTTCTTTGCTAAAAGTATATGACAGTAATTATTCCAAAGTGTAAACCATATTTGTTGATATAGAGCAGTTAAGATGTTAACTTTCTCTAGTCCTGCAGATTTAAATAGTTCAGTGAACATTTCATCTGCATCTACAGCTAATCCTCAATTTATAAGCATTTTTTCAGCAACCATTTGAAGTTACAACACCACTGAAAAAAGAACTTACAACTGGTCCTCACACGTATCCCTGTTGCAGCATCCCCACGGTCACATAATCAAAATATAGGTGCTTGGCAACCATAATGTATTTACAGTGGTTGCTGTGTCCCAGGGTCATGTGATTGCTATTTGTTCCTTTCCCAGCCATTTCCCCATAAGCAGAGTCAACGGAGGAAGCCAGATTTGCTTCCATTAATTTGCAACCCATTAATTTACCACTGATAAATTTGGAAGGAATACCATTAGAAAAAGTTGAAAGGATCATGTACCTCGGTTTTAATTCACATGAATGCTGGGACATGATCAGTGAAGTAAAGACAAGGATGGAGAAAGCTCAAACAGCATTCTTCAAAATGAAAAAGGTCTTCTGCAGTCATGACATAAGCCTAAGACTGAAAATCGGGCTTGTCAGATGTTACATCTTTTCTGTCCTGCTCTATGGAATAGAGAGTTGGTCTCTGACAGAAAACCACTTGAAGAAACTAGAAGCATTTGAAATGTGGATTTACAGATGGCTGTTACGTATAAGCTGGGTTAACAAAATCACAAATGAGGAGGTGATAAGCTGCCTGGGAAAGCAAAGTGAAATAATCAAAGCCATTAAAAAGCGAAAGTTAGAGAATTTTGGACATGTAATGCGACACCCAGAAAAATACAGCATCCTTCACTTAATTCTCCAGGGAAAGATTGAAGGCAAATGAAGCCCAGGCAGAAGAAGAACATCATGGCTTCAAAACCTAAGGGACTGGTTTGGACAAAACACAGCAGCACTTTTTCATACGGCTGTTGACAAAAATAGAATTGTCAGCATGATCGCCAATGTCCGATGACAGACATGGCACAAGAAGAAGAAGAAGAAGATTTGCTTAGTGATCATGTGATTCACTTAACTGCAATGATTTGTTTAACAACCATGGCAAAAAAAAAAGTTGTAAAATTGAGCATGACTCATTGAACAACCGCCTTGATTAGTAATGGAAATTCTTATTCCAATTGCAGTCGTTAAATTGAGGATTACTTTTACTCTTTTTTTGATAACTTTCTAGGAATCTCTCTACAAATATTCCTGTCATTCTGCAAAATTTTTCAATAGTTTCAATATTGAAACTATTCAATAGTTTCCTTTAATTTCATTTGCCTATTAAATATTATCTATGATAAGAGTAATTTTCATCTTAGCTATACATTTTTCAGTGAATGCTCTGACTTTAAAAAGATCTTGTATTTTTGTTTGTTTTATTTCTTTGTTACCATTTTCAATTGAAATAGTGAAAAGACAACACTTAATCTTTTCCCATAGTTCCTTAATTGTAATTTTCCTCACATTCTAAGCATTTTCAATTGATTCTTTATTTTGATCTTAAATCCACCGGAACATATTTTGCTGGCACATGTTTGTCCCTTTAGTTTTCTAAGTCTACCTTGTATATTTGCTACCAATAATTCAGTCTTTTCTATCATTTATATCTAAAAATGTTTGAGACTGAATTGGACTTATCCATTTACTGTTTTCTATTATGGAGTCAATTTGTTTATGTCCTCCAGAGATGTCATTTGTAGAGTGTATGTTGCTTGAGGCAAATATTAGTAATAAACTAAGAATTTTTTTCACAAAACCTGATTACCTTCACCATATCAAATTCTTGCTTTAATTGCTGTCTTTCATTTTGTCACTTTTGTATTCCAGTCACTCGTTATAATAATGTTACTGATGTTGCATCTAATACCTCTTGCAATTCATTGTAAAATCCTTGAATGTCTTCCTCCATTTCAACCGTAGTAGGAGGCATATACTACTTAATTGGTTAGTTGAACAAATATTTAACAGCCTACATCTTTTTTGAGTATGACTGGCATTTCATTCCTTTATGTGATCTCATTTTTCAGAGTAGTATAATATTTTGAGTTAAAGAATCAGAGTTTAAGAAACATTACAAATCATGTAGTTCAACCCCTGTTCAGTGTGGAAGCCTATGCTTGAAAACCTCTAGTTTTCTAGCTTATGAGGAAACTTCTCTACACTGGCAACTTATATAATCAAGACGTTTTTCCTGATGCCTAGCCTGAACCTGATTCATTTTCATTTTAACCCATTTAATTGGTTCTGCTCCTGCCCTCTAGAGCAATAAACAATAAGCGCTTTTCCTCACTGTATATATTTGACCATCAAATTTATTACAGGCTAAATATATCTGGATATTGGTTCCCAGACCTTGGTAGTCCTCCTATGAACTTAATCCAATTCGCCACTGTCCTTCTTGAGTGGTGATGTCCAGAAATTGACATGGTATTCTAAATGGCTTTGATAGGGCAAGTAAAGTACTGTGTGTATTTTGGACTGTAAGCTGCTATAGATGTACCCCAAAATAGCATTGTTTTTTTAGCAGCTGCATCAAACTGCTGATTCATGTTTAAGTTATGGTTGACAAGGCCATCCAGTTCTGTTTTATGTGTATTACTTACAAGCCAGGATTTTTCATCTTATTTTCGGTCTTAACAACTGCCCAGAACAGAGTATTCTTGCAATGAATAGGAACCAATTGCTATGGAGAAATATTCCTCATTTTAAATATTTTTCAAAAGTCTAATGAATACCAAATGGTTGATATATTGGATATAGTAGTTTGATCAAAATTATAAAACAGGTATGGTTTTTGAATAGCAAAAACAAATTTCATGTAGGGCAGACCTGTGAGACTAAAAATTAGCCATGTTCTTAAAATCATGAAGATATAACAACTAGAGTCCTCCCTTGGCCAGTCATTCTGTCCATGCTTCATGCTCCCATGCACACTCTACAGCTTGCTCCATTCTCCTACTGAATAATTTCATAGGGCTTCCTAGCAGATATTGCTTCCTTCTTGCTTCCACCTTCCTTGTATTGCTTCAATCTCCAGATTTTACCAAACAAATCCATACACCTTCAGTTGTCTCTTTGGGTCATTGGTGTTGCCCTCTAATGGCACTCTTGGATCACTAATCATCCCAAGTTTTTTCTCATTTCTCCATTACCGTACCTAAATCTCTCTTTCTAAAAGTCAGCAGAAGTTAGGATTATCTGTTCCATCTCTTGTTTGCTGGGTGACCAGTTTTGCTTCATGATCTGCCACCCTTGATCCCTAAGAATGTGCTTGGGTTCTGATGAGTCTTTTTTTTTTCTTTTTTCTTTTTTCTTTTTTTTATTATAAACAAACATACATATACAGACGTAGACATTTAAACAAACTATACATAAACTAACTATACAGTAAAATCAAGTCATAGAGCTTGAACTTTGAAAATAGAGCTACTTCGGTAATTATATATCTATATATCTGTAGATATTTATCCTTCATCATGTATCAATGTTTATACAACGATATTTCATTTTATTTCCTTATTTTTGTATCATTGGGTGGTATTCCCTTATTTCGTGTTCTTTTTATCTAACCAGTTGTACCATTTTTGCCAAATTAAGTAATAATCTGAATCTTCTTTTCCCTGTAATTCTTTGGTAAGTTTGTCCATTTCCGCACATTCCATTCCAGACTCTGATGAGTCTTTTTTTTTTCAATCCAGTGTCTGTGGAATAAATTAATAGGACATTGGATGCCTGCCCTTAGGTCTGTTGTTGTCACCTGTTGTTTGTTTTAACCAAGAATATGAAATCATAGATCACTTCACAGATGCAAGAGAAGAAGTTTGCAGGTAGAATAGTATTGTCTAGCTCTATTACAAATCTTTCTTGGTATTGAATGCTGATTCTGACTAAACAAATTGTAAACTCATATCTACAAACAAATGTCTTTTGCATAGACAAAGCCAAGGAGGGGGGGGAAATGACATCTATAAGTCTAGGATAACAATCCATTTGCCTGATAGTGTGATAAGTGGCATATTAAACAAACAAACAAAAATAGTTTCTGTACTATTTGATACTTCTGGCCATATTGATAATATTTTCTTTCTTGAGCATTGGCAATACAATGAATTAAGCTGCGCTATCATAAAGAACAAGTTTTTATTTTAATTTGTAATTGCTACTGCATAAGCACTAATATTGGTACTAGGAATGTTTAATCCTCACAAGAGGTAATATAGTACTTTTCAAAAAAACTGCCTCCGGGAACTTTTTCCATGTTCCTGCACAACCAGTTAAATTCATTTTTTTTGTACCAATTTATTCAACATGCTGAAGAACCAGTTAAACTACATTTTTCAGGACAGTGTTACCGCTGTTATTTTTTTTTTTTTTCCAAAAATGTAGAAGAGAATACCAAACTATTAGTTCTGCTGTGTGGCTTTCCCATGAAGAGTAATCTGCGTGGGTGGATTTTTCTTTTTTTCTTTATGCATTTCTTTAATTGTAGTGTTAATGGGTAATTTCAGGTGACTAAAAAAAGTTGATTTTTTTCCCATTTCTTTTTTGGCTGGATATCTTTTCTTTTTCTATTTTGTGGTATACTGCATGTTTTTCCTAGTGCAAAAGATAAGAGTTTTTAAGATAATTTATAATACTATAATTACCATTCTGTTCTCATCCAGAGCAGCAATCAATAGCAAACAAGGAAATTTACTCTGTCCATTCCTTTTCCTTCAGTTATTGTTGAATTTGCTGTTGGTGAAAAAGATTGGGAGAGACCAGTTAGAGGTTTTGGAGTCAATATAAGGAGGTTTATTAAATTCACAATTATGTATTGTTTGGACTAATCCGTTTTAATGTCCTGTATTGATAATTTTTAATGGATTGTTAAATGAAAATAAAATATATTTATAAAAAATAAATAAATATAAAACATATTTTAAATATAAGACTATATTTTTTAAAAAATAAAATATAAAAATATATTTTATTTATATAAAATAAAATTTATTAAATCAAATGAATACAGTGGCACACAAGGAAAAATCCTATTTTATGTTTTGCATTTGTTATTAAACATGGAGATTTTGGGCTTCAAATCAAATTTAAAATTTCAGGATGATGCAAGTGAAAGTGGCCAGCACTAGACCACTCTTTTGGGACTTGTGGGAGGAGAAGTAAAGTAAACTTAGTTCGAGAAAGCAAATAGGCGAGTGATGTGCTAGGGCCTACTATTCAAGTGCAGACCTTGGGCAATGCACAAGAAAGATCCCTGGAGGGACAGCCCAGTGAAGAATTCAGCATCTTCTTTTCCAAATGGCAGAGCATAGCCAGAAGTGCATCCTTTTTCCTGCCAGCTGGGTAGGGATGATCTTCCACCCTCCTTCCCATTAGAAGATAGACTCCCCACTCAGTCAGGTTAACCTAGATTGCTGAGGAATGCTGCCTTTGCTACTTCCTGCTTCTGCCCAAAGTTGTCATTCACTTATACCTGACTAATGGGCATGGAACCCAAAGAGGCCTTGAAGGACACCGGCTGCAGTTGGCAGAGGGAAGATTTAGAAAGCTGTGGCAGGAAGGCAAGTGGGGATGCCTGTTTCCACTGCAACTGGCACTGTCACAGTTCCTTGCTTCCAGTGGCAAGCCAATAGGCACCAACATGAGCTGTGACATCTGGTTATTGAACTAGGAGGGTAGCAGCCCCTCAGTTTATCTGCATAAGTACAGAACTGTGTATCTTCATAGATAGATAGACAGACAGACAGACAGACAGACAGACATAAACAGATATAGATATAGATATATATTGTATTTCCTATTTCTTAACTGCCTGTCTTCCTTGGAGAGGGGCTCTGGGCAGTGTATAATATCTTCAATAAAATTAAACATTAAAATCAGAATAATTTGAGATTAAAAGTTTTAAAATAATAAAAACAACATTATTATACATCACTTCTGAGGGCAAGATGTTCTACAGTGCCGTGGCAGTGGCACAGAAGGCCCTTTTCCTAGATTCAGCCAGTTGAAATTCTTTGATTGACAGGGTCTGTAGCATACCTTCCCTGCCTGAACAAGTGGGACAGTCTGATGTGGTATGTTCTGTACAAAGCATATATAGTACCTGAATGAAATCCACAAGTTGTCACCTTGTTTCAGACTGTTGCTCACATGCTGTGTGTGTTTGTATGGTAGTAAGCCATACAGAATAACCTGGCGGGCAGTGAATGGAGGATTGTAAGTTTGACACCCTTCTGTTTACCATAGTACAATTAAATCCTTGTGGCCTTAAAAAAAGGGTAATGCAACAATAAAAATGCTTGGCATCTATTTGATCCTTCAGAGAATGTTCAGTAGAAATTGATTAGAACAGTCCTGCTGTTGGACAGTTAAAAACACTGGAAGGAGAGATCTACACTTGATTGGCAGCAAGAGGTTGCTAATAAGTGCTGTTTGACAACTTTCTGTTTTAGAGAAATAGGCAAAGAAGAATACTTCAAACAATGTTTTTGGTATTGATGGTGTTATTTTGTTTATAACATGTTTTAAAGGCTTGTTTTTTTTAAAAAAAAGTTTATTGATGTTGAGGTTCTGAGAGTTGCAATTCTTATTTTTGTATTTTTTAATTTAGCATAATACTCTAAAATATTTTTTTCCTATTTGTATTTAGGCATATTGTAATATTTCAGCATTTAAAATAGGTTTATTAGTATTATAGGCTATGCTTTCACACCAGTTAAGAAATAGACGTTTCTTATTTCAGATTTGAAAGTTGTTGCATATTACAAGATATTCTAAACAGTGCTACAGATATAATAGGGAAACCACAAGAAAGCTAGGGCTTGATAAGATACAACTATCAAAGCAGAAAGATTAATACTAGTAATAATTCATAAAATTCTCTTAGCTGTTAAGGTGCTTTGCATGTATTATGTTTTAAATTATCTTCCTTGTTTCAAGTATTGAAACTGAAAGAATACACGTCTTCAGTCTTTTAATTGTTAAACCACAGAATGAAAACAGGGAGTGGAACTCTTTTCGGGCTGTATTTATTACTAAACATGTGCTGTGTGAAATGCATAAATCTCTACCTTTCCCAACTTTAGTATTTACTCATCCAGTGAGAATTGGATGGCAAATTATGGCCAAGTGAGGAATATGCAAAAATTAAGGTTCTCTTTCCCCTTCAGATTGTTGTTTCTGTTGGCTACAGCAGTTGTTTAAATTACAGTTCAATAAGCATAGTGTTTAAACTGTATGACCCCACTGGTAGATGCCAAGAGGAAGCCTTTTAGAGAAACCTGTACATTTGTAGACTTTGGCAGCATACCATTAGAACTGTGTGAAAGATTTAATTCACAAATGTCTTCAGCTGACATTTGTCAGGAAGCTGCAGGATGGCTAATGAATTGCTAAAACTTTTTTTCCTAGTATAATGGAAAAGGTTTTTAATTTTGGAGAATGTATGTATCTGTTGCTCATTATATATTTTGGAACTAAAATATGCTCCCCCTTTATTTTCAATTGTTATGGTAAAAAATCATTTGACTCATCAAATGAGCAACTACTTTTATCTGTGGGTCCCCATTTTCTTGGACTACCATTTGAAATATTGATTGTGATTATGCAAAAGGTTAACAGAGTTCAAAAGAGCAGGCCCTAGTTAAGAAGGATGCTCATGAAACAAATAAAATTTGTCTTCTGAGCTTGGAGTACAACATTTCTACTCTTAACTGTTCTGTGGAATCCTCTTTAAGCTTTTTGTGTTCCAGGAGAATAAAATTCAAAATATTTTCATTGTTCTGCCATAGGAATTAAGTTCATATTAAGTTCCTTATTTCCTCATTTTTCATCTTAGGGCAACCAAAATAGGTGAAATGGAAGTCTCTGCTTGATGTTTCATACCATGTCGCCTGCTGAAAGATTATTTGGTTATTTAGTCAGAAATTGAGCTTTAAAAAGAAATGATTTTATATAATATTTATAATCAAAATTTGTAGAAACAGTAATTCAACACATTTTTATAGCTTGCCTCTAGTCACAAAAATGAGTACAACAAGGAAACAAGAATAGATCCAGTACAATGCATCTCATAAACAACATGGTAACAGCAAACATAGTATCTCTGACTGACAGCTAGAGGCTTCTTCCTAATTCACTTGCACTATATACAGTTTTTCACATTTATAAGCCTATAAAAAAACAATAATAACAAAAACAACATATTTTTTTCCATTTATCTTCCTGAAAGCTGAATAGCATAGCAGCATTATCTAAAGCATTTAGCTGCAATACTAACTTTTATAGTTGGCAGCTTCCCTGAAAAATAAAGAACCAAATATATGGAACATATAGAAAATACCAATTTTAGATTATTACCCATATCTTCTGACTTGCTTGCTGTGCAAGCTATAAAATAGCTTAAATTCCCCAATAGGTAGGCAGCAATATGTGCTTAAATGACTCTGTCATCCATACACTTTCTTGCACCTACTGACACCAGTGGTTCTATCAATGGAACTTGTGTTTGTGATGAGCTGTGATGGCACAGGGGTTAGAATGAAGTATTGCAGGCTAACTGCTCGCAGCCAGCAGTTCAACTCTCACCAGGCTAAGGGTTGACTCGGCCTTCCATCCTTCCAAGGTGGGTAAAATGCGGACCCAGATTGTTAGAGACAATATGCTGACTCTGTAAGCCGCTTAGAGAAGACTGTAAAGCACTATGAAGCAGTATATAAGTCTAAGTGATATTGATATTGCGATGTACTAATTAACGTATTCTTCAAATCTCATGGATTGAAGAGGCAAAACAATTTAACAATATAGGATAAGCAATCAGAATTTCCATTTTTTTTTCCAGTGATAGCCTTTGGAAGTTGTGTTTTCTTCTGAGTCATGACATAATAGACACTGATACCTGTAAATAGAAAGGCTCGCAGTGCAAAGGAATTGCTCTGTTGAAGTCACCTTTGGATCTTTAAAACGTAAAATCTTTATTTATATCCAAAATTGTATAGTTGGTAAAAAGAGTTCAATACACACTGAATTTTCACAAAGTCAGGTTTTGTGACTGTGTCTTCATATTTCTCCTTTTAAAACTTCCAGTTGTTCCTGTGATTTTGAAAGGACTAACTTACGATGAAAAACGGGGAGCTTGCAGTGTTGGCTCCAATGTACGGGATTCTGCTTGCTATGTATGTTGGGCTTTTGCTCGCGCCTATGATCCTTTAGAACTGAGGCCTTTTGTTAACCAGATTGCAAGGTAAGTTTTTAAAACGAAATACCAATACCAATTTCTTTAAATAAAATATTTTTCAAGAAATGAAATAACATCATATTATTACTACTTAAAAGGCTAAATGTAGAGCTATTATAAGATCTTATTTAAAATATCTAAAATATTTGCATTCAGGTTATATAAGAGAACATATCCAGTATAGATCTGTCCAACGTTTGGAGAACCTCTTGATTGTGCCACATTCAATGCATTCTTATTGGAAAACATTCTCTGGAGATAAAACAAATGGCATCATAGTTACAGTTCAAGCACTTGCTTTAACTCTAGATTCTTGTTGGCATGGAGTAGTTCATGATACTATTTTCATTACATTTGGGCATCAAATATATATACTGTATATATGATAGTATATGTATACATTGTAAATATGTATACATATAGAAGTATGTACAGTATACATACAAACTATGTATTTCTATAGGTTGTACACAAAACATATCTTTATATACATATTGTATAGTTATAGCTAACCAGTTTCATTATGTGTTTATGAAACTGAATGGAACTGTGCCTGTTGATTCTGTTACCTACAATAAAAGTTCTTTTACTAAAGTGGCTGTAGATGAGAAAAGTTTGGGGTGCTTTTTGTTTGTTTGTTTGTTTGCTTTCTAGTTGTAACAATTTAATGTGGTAGGTCAGCAATAAACTGTATGTTAAGAATCAGGAACTTTTGGGAGCATGACGCATAGTTTCACCTGTATTAGTATACTTTGGTTTACAGCCAATAACAGTAATCATCTAACTTTTTTTTTCCTTGTCTCTTAGTTCTAGCCTTAGGTGTGTCACTCTTTCTGTCTGAGAAGAGCCATCTGTTTAGCCACAACAAAATTGTTGCTATCTTTTTACAGAATACCAGTTCACTCTTTGAACAAATCTTTGCAAGCAAAGTTGAATTGATTTTGTGTTCAGGTTTAGCCAAGTATTCTCAGATCTCACAATGTATCTCCCTTAGTTTGTCCTAAAGTAATATCTTCTAATAGGGACGCGGTGGCTCAGTGGCTAAAACCCTGAGCTTGTTGATCAAAAGGTTGGCAGTTCAGCGGTTTAAATCCCTAGTGCCGTGTAACGGGATGAACTCCCGTTACTTGTCCCAGCTTCTGCCAACCTAGCAGTTTGAAAGCACATAAAAAATGCAAGTAGAAAAATAGGGACCACCTTTGGTGGGAAGGTAACAGCATTCTGTGCGCCTTTGGTGTTTAGTCATGCCGGCAACATGACCACGGAGACGTCTTCAGATAGCGCTGGTGTCTTTGAAACGGAGATGAGCACCGCCTCCTAGAGTTGGGAACGACTAGCACATATGTGCAAGAGGAACTTTTACCCTTTTAATATCTTCTAACGCCTATAACCTATGCATACACTGATTGGCTTTAACTGTTTGCATGGCGTGATGAATGGTCCTTTTGACCTAGTTAAACACATTCTATGGACATATTCAATATAACAGAAAAAAAGGAGTACAAAAAATTGAATAATATTTTCAAGTAAATTTCAGTGCATAATATTGCCTAATTGTGATATGGAAAGCCATGAAAGCAGAATTGAATGTGTTGTTATTAGTGAGCATGGATAAAAAGGCTATCAGAAAAATCATGAGAGAGTGTAGATCAGGTGATTGTTGCAACTACTTTGGAATGTAGTAATATATATATATATATATATATATACCTACCATACTTTTCGGAGTATAAGACACACTCCCCTCCTAGAAGTGGGTGAAAATTGTGGTGCGTCTTACACACTGAATATTGCCAAAGGCCTGCTCCCCTTCGGCCGTTTTTGGCCTCCGCGTGTCACATTTTTGGCTCTGCACGTCCCATTTTTGGCCTCTGCACATCGCATTTTTGGCCAGTTCCAGGCAGTGGGGATCAGTGGCGGCGGTACCCACTGCCTGAAACCGGGTGAAAATGTGATGTGCGGGTGCCAAAAACGGGGCAAGCGGAGACCAAAAACGTGACACGCAAAAGCCGAAAATGCAAAGTGGCGATGTGCTCTGGTGATCCCTGCAGCCTGGAATGGGTCTAAAATGGAGCATGGCGATGTGCTCTGGTGATCCTTGCAGCCTGGAATGGGTCTAAAATGGAGCATGTGGATGCCAAAAACACAACACATGGCGGCCACATCGCAACACACGGCCAAAAATGCAATGCGTGGAGGTGGCGATAGGCTCTGGTGATCCCCACAGCCTGGAACAGCTGATTGTTGGTATTCCGGGCGGCCGATCCAACCACCAATCAGCTATTCATGCTAAATCAGGCTGCGATAACGTGCTGAAGCTGACCAGGTTGTTTGCTGTTTGCTGCAAGGACACTAGCCAGATGAATACCGATGGGTGCTGGTAAGAACATTTTTTGTTCTTGTTTTTCTCCCCAAAAAGGTAGGTGCGTCTTATAGTCCAGAGCGTCTTATACTCCGAAAAATACGGTATATAGATAAATGCCAAATGAGACCCAATTTGGTATTGTGGGTAAGGCATCAGTCTCAAAACTTGGTGGCTATGAATTCTAGTCCTCCTTATGCACAAAGCCAACTGGGTGACCTTGAGCCAATCACTTTCTCTCAGCCATATGAAGTAAGCAATGGCAATCCACTTCTGAAAAACCTTACCAGGAAAATTTCAGAGACTTGTCCAGGCATTCTTCAAAAGATTGGGCATGATTGAACGAAAGAAAAAAAAAACCCTGCCAAATATTATAATATTTTTATGATTTATTGAAAAGCTCCTTTATGGGAGGTTACAGTATAATGCTGAGTTTCTATAATTATTAAGAAAGACTCAAGATATTATTTACTTAAAAGTTCTATTTAGTTTAATTGCTGGATAATTTTGTTGCTTTGGCAGTAGTTAGAGAACTGACAGATAAAAATAATTAGAACTGAAGTTTACTCTTGAGAAGATGGGAAAACTCCTCCTTTATCTGTGCTTCAGGATTGGACTATATTTCAACTCAGAAAGATTTGGTCGAAGTGTGGGAGTGCAGGCAATTTAGTCTTCCCTGGAGTACTGCATGGTGAGAAGAAAAGAGAGGTGTGGCTCTCATGTAAATGGAGCCACTTGGCCCTAGGGCAAGATTAGCCTGCAGAATCAGGAAATATGAATATTGCTCAGAGCTACATCTTGTGCTGTGATGAAATGCTGAGAAGAGTTTTACACGAATACATTTGTTGCCTGACGAGTTCATTCTCAAGAGCAATTTCTGTTACATATTAAGTGAATTTGCACTCCATACAAGTAGTCCTCGATTTATGATCACAAATTGAACTCAAAATTAATAATGAGTCTGATAACGCCTCTGGCATTGCTTCTGTCCCATAGGTTCATTTTTTACTTTCTTTACTTGTACTCTTTTAGTCCATACCTAGTGCAATTTAGCAGTCTGGAGGAAACTTCTCAATGGATTGCTGGGAAGCCCTGTGATGTGAGAGAGCAGATCTTCCCTCAGTCAAATAAGCAGCCTTTATAAGAATGTTGAACATCTGAACAGTGGCTGAGCAGAAAGCAAACGATAGGATAGCTTCCTTCTTAGGAGTTTATTCAGGATGCTGGAGGAGATAAGAAGTCTCTTCATTCTTTCCACCAATAAAGCCTCACCAGAAAGTTTAGAAGGAGGAAGAGATTGGGGCTCTTCCTGCCCCTTTCACCTAGTCGAGATTAGTACATACAGTGTATGTGAATGTAGATAAATAAATATGTGTAACCATGAACAGATAATCCTCAATTTATGACCATAGTTGTGCCTAAAATTTCTGTTGCTAAGTGAGACATTTGTTAAGTGGGGTTTGCCCCATTTTACAACCTTTCTTGTCAGTTATTAAATGAATTGCTGCAGTTGTTAAGTTAGTAACACAGTTGTTCGATGAATCTGACTTCCCCATTCACTTTGCTTGTCAGAAGTTGCAAAAAACGATTCTGGGATATTGCAACCATCATAAATCTGAACCAGTATCCTAATTTTGATCACATGACCATGAGGATGTTGCATTGTCGCAATGAGTATAAGTGTGAAAAAAAGTCATAAGTCACTTTTTTCAGTGCTGTTGTAACTTTGAATGGTTGTAAATTGAGGATTTACCTATATAACAATAGTTCACAAACCTAATCACTTTCAGAGGATTGGCCATTTGGCTTATATGGAATCATTCCACTTTATTCAATGTGATTCAGAGAATCTGGTTTGTGCTAAAAGGAAGAATGCAAAGAAAGAAACCATGTTAGTTCATGTTAAAGTTTGTTGTTCATTCCCTTGGACCTGATTAGAGTCACATTTTTCAATGTGCTGAATAAAGTACAAAGGAATATATTTATATTAGTTAGGTTTTCATCATAATTAAAGAAGCTGATGAGAAGAGTTGTGGTAATTTATGGCTAATAATAAGCCCATATGATTCACCAATTGAAATAGTTTCATTTTAAGTGTGTATCTCATTTTATGATAGAAAGGTTTATACCTGAGTTTTGGCAACTGAGCTGCCAGAAAGAGAAGGATCCATGCCAGTGGTGGGTTTCAAATTTTTCTACTACCGGTTCTGTGGGTGTGGCTTGGTGGGGGGGGTCATGTTGGGGTGGCACCTTGCTGTGAGTGACATCGAGTTGGCCATGCCCACTCAGTCACATGACCCCCACCAAGCCACGCCCACAGAACTGGCAGAAAAGGCAGCTTCCTGCAGCCTGCCCCTTTATGCCCCCCCCTCCACATCAAAGTACCTTAAAAGGACACCGCACTCTGGCTGCCTTCCAAGCAGCTCTCCTGCGGCACAGCAGGCCGTTCTCCTGGCCAGGTCTGGCAATGGAGTGCTGCTGCACATATGCACCGGCAGGCAATAGGGTGTGTGTGTGCGTGACTGGTGTGAAGAACAGGGCGACAGGACTTCAGGTTCTAGACCTGAGTGCTGCCTGACAGGATGAGCTCTTGTTACTTGCCCCAATTTTTTGCAAATGTGAGTAGATAAATAGATGCCATTTCGGCTAGAAGGTTACCGCTTTCTGTATTTTCATGCTGGCCTTTTGATGATGGAAGTCTGGTAAGCTCCTTTTGTAATACACACATTGAAGGACTAAAAAACTGGAATACAAATTGATTCTCTTACAGATTTTCTCTTCTTTTTATATGCACTATAGTTGTTCAGCTGTAGCTCATAAAAGTTCATGATTTTTAATAAAATGCGTTAGTCTGAAAAGGTGCTACCAGATTCCTGATTTTTACTAGAGACTGACATGGCTTTCCTGTTACAATTGTTAAAGTTCTCCCTTTTAGGCCTGTGTTGCAATTAGCCTCTATTGAGTGATCAGTATTGAGAGATAGAGTGTCCTGTCTTATAAAGTAAGATAATCATAAGATCATGATTTAAAAACAATGCAAATCAAGAACAGAAATAATATGCATATGTTGATATAATCTTGAAAAAACAATGAATTTAAAGGCTTTGCTTGGGTATAACTATAGCGTACTATAAACCAAATACAGAGTTTTAAATTTACCAATGTTCTCGTATAGTGAATGCAGCTAGTATAGTCTCTTAGACAAAAACGATAGCTCTTCAAAAGACAAATTTTGTTAAATTGTTCATTGCTTTTATATATACTTGCCTTTGTATGTGTATACACATACACACGTATTTTTTTTCCTTTCTCTTTTCAGTGCCCTGATTATAGCTGCTATATTTGACCGTGATGTTAACTGCAGAAGAGCAGCCTCGGTGAGTTTAATTATAATCTATGGGATAGTATTGAGATGATTTTGCTCAGCAGTACCTTATGTTGTTCAGTAGCTATTTCAAATATTTTACTTCCTAGGTTTACATAAAAACAGAACATTGGATCTCATGTCTCATTCTTCATGTGTAAAGTGTATTGTCTTTGTTTCATTGTTTTTATAACATTGTTTTTATATATGCCAATTGTATGAAGGAACAGCCAAGATTGAAAGAACAGAGTGATCTTTCTGTTATGTCACCACTGGATGATTTTGATTTCAGTTCAAGTTTTTAACATATATAGAAAAGGATCTTTAAAAGACTTAAAAAGAGTCTTTTTATTCAATCTGTTGGTTGGATTACAGCAAACATAAGGATCAACATATTGTATTAACCATTATTAACATATTTGACTGGATAGGGTGAGAAGGCAAGGTGAAGAAAAACTTCATTTCTTTTGTCCCACATGTTCTGCTGGGAGGAATTTCCCTTTCTTCAGGCTTTGCTCTGCTTTCTGAGAAAATCAACAAGCTCAATTCAGTCCTGGATCTTGAACCAACGATTAAAGAAAAGCTTTAGATACTACTGTCAGATCCTCTGATCCTTACCTTCATATTAACACAAACACATTTCTTTTTCCATTATGTTATCAGATGTAAACTCTAAAAATCTAAAAAAGCTAATCAGTTTATCAGTCTTGATTGTTTCATACCTGTCTTTTCTGTATAATTATAGTTATTTACCAGTTTCTGTTGTGGTCACTTCTTTGGGCACGGATGTTAGAAATCCTATTTTTCTCTTATCTTCTATGTCATTTCATTCTTGGTTTAAAAAAAAAAGCTTGATTTAGTATTTTCATATTATCAGCTAGCACTTTACTTTTCATGTATTATACGTATGTCCTCTTGAAGAATAATATTTATTACAAAACATTAAGATATGTATTGTATTTGTATCTTTTTTATATCCTTTTCCATCAGTTTTTCCATAATCTGAAGCAATTTCGTAGTTGTTATTTGTACAATCTGAAACAAACGTCACTCCATAGGCATCATATGTTCACATTCCAATGCATGTTTAACTATTGAATACAAATATTTAATGCTAATTAAATATTTCTTACAAAAATCTACAATACTGATTGTGAGTTAAACCAAGAATTAGTAATTTAAAAGTGCTATTATTTCAGTTTATTAGAATGAAAATTGTGTTTTCCCATGACATAACAATAGATAGAAGCAGAAATAAGTAGCCAATAGCATTTTGGATACTTACCAATAATTCAAGTTTAGACAGATGTAATATGACTCAACACCAAAAAGCAGAATTAATTACCGTAACTAGTTACCTCTCTCACTCTTCCAACAAAGTCATAGTTTCATTCAAATTTAGTCTGCATATGATTTTATATCTTCGCTGAATTCATTTTTCTTCAAATTATTGGTTTCAGAGAATAAAACAGATTGATGAGTTTAATTTACATAATTTAAAACTTGTTAATTTGAATAGATGGACAAGCTATATTGTGAAATTAAAAATATACTAAACTGTTCCAAGTTACTTGCTCAGTTCTCTTTTGATGTCTGTGGGAATTATGTGTAATTTTAGAAATAGGCTGAGTTGTCATCTTTGCATCGTAATGGTAGAAAAAGAATCTTATCTGAAGGCAGTTCCTGCTAATTACTGAAATTTACTTAGATGTCAAACTAGTTGTATATCACTTATAATATACTATTGATCTAAGATAGACAAACATAGGCAAACTCTCCAAAAACATCAATTTTGTATTTTAAAAATCATTGTCCAACAGAGAAAATGAGAAATATTTTATTACTTGATATTTTAATAGAATATGCAAAAATATTTCACATTTAGCTATTTAGCTATATATTAAATGTGCAATGTTTGTATTGGTGTGTGCGTCTGTATGTGTCTGTGTTTTTTTGTGAATGCGTGTATATACAG